>NC_069501.1:1271186392-1271368892 GCF_027579735.1 Bombina bombina
AGGCCCCAAACCGGATTGAAAAACGTTAAAAAACGTTAAGTCAATTGAGCACCTTGCCACAGCTCTGCTGAGGCTCCTACCTGCCCTTAAATACGATTTTGTGCAGAAATAACCCCTTAGAAATGGTCCTCAGATGCCAGAGGACTCCTCTAGGGAAGCTGGATGTCTCAGTCTGAATTAAAACTGCGCAGTTAGAGCGCTAAAATAGGCTCCTCCCACCATGTACTGGATGTCAGAGGGGCCACCACAAAAAAGGGTGGGCCTCATGGACTCTTGCTAATATGAAAGAAATGAATTTATCAGGTAAGTTCTTACATAAATTATGTTTTCTTTCATGTAATTAGCAAGAGTCCATGAGCTAGTGACGTATGGGATAATGACTACCCAAGATGTGGATCTTCCAAGCAAGAGTCACTAGAGAGGGAGGGATAAAATAAAGACAGCCAATTCCGCTGAAAATAATCCACACCCAAACTAAAGTTTAAATTTTATAATGAAAAAAACTGAAATTATAAGCAGAAGAATCAAACTGAAACAGCTGCCTGAAGTACTTTTCTACCAAAAACTGCTTCAGAAGAAGAACACATCAAAATGGTAGAATTTAGTAAAAGTATGCAAAGACCACCAAGTTGCTGCTTTGCAAATCTGATCAACCGAAGCTTCATTCCTAAACGCACAGGAAGTAGAAACTGACCTAGTAGAATGAGCTGTAATCCTTTGAGGCAGAGTTTTACCCGACTCGACATAAGCATGATGAATCAAAGATTTCAACCAAGATGCCAAAGAAATGGCAGAGGCCTTCTGACCTTTCCTAGAACCGGAAAAGATAACAAATAGACTAGAAGTCTTTCGGAAAGACTTAGTAGCTTCAACATAATATTTCAAAGCTCTAACTACATCCAAAGAATGCAATGATTTCTCCTTAGAATTCTTAGGATTAGGACATAAAGAAGGAACCAAAATTTCTCTACTAATATTTTTAGAATTCACAACCTTAGGTAAAAATTTTAAAGAAGTTCACAACACCGCCTTATCCTGATGAAAATCAGAAAAGGAGACTCACAAGAAAGAGCAGATAATTCAGAAACTCTTCTAGCAGAAGAGAAGGCCAAAAGGAACAAAACTATCCAAGAAAGTAATTTAATGTCCAAAGAATGCATAAGGTTCAAACGGAGGAGCTTGAAGAGCCCCCAGAACCAAATTCAAACTCCAAGGAGGAGAAATTGACTGAATGACAGGTTTTATACGAACCAAAGCTTGTACAAAACAATGAATATCAGGAAGATTAGCAATCTTTCTGTGAAAAAGAACAGAAAGAGCAGAGATTTGTCCTTTCAAGGAACTTGCAGACAAACCTTTATCCAAACCATCCTGAAGAAACTGTAAAATTCTCGGAATTCTAAAAGAATGCCAGGAAAAATGATGAGAAAGACACCAAGAAATATAAGTCTTCCAGACTCTATAATATATCTCCCTAGATACAGATTTACAAGCCTGTAACATAGTATTAATCACAGAGTCAGAGAAACCTCTGACTAAGAATCAAGCGTTCAATCTACATACCTTAATTTAAGGATTTGAGATCCTGATGGAAAAAAAAAGGACCTTGTGACAGAAGTTCTGGTCTTAACGGGAGTCCACGGTTGGCAAGAGGCCATCCGGACAAGATCCGCATACCAAAACCTGTGAGGCCATGCTAGAGATACCAGCAGAACAAACGAGCATTCCTTCAGAATATTGGAGATTACTCTTGGAAGAAGAACTAGAGGCGGAAAGATATAAGCAGGATGATACTTCCAAGGAAGTGACAATGCATCCACTGCTTCCGCTTGAGGATCCCTGGATCTGGACAGATACCTGGGAAGTTTCTTGTTTAGATGAGAGGCCATCAGATCTATTTCTGGAAGACCCCACATTTGAACAATCTGAAGAAATACCTCTAGGTGAAGAGACCATTCGCCCGGATGTAACGTCTGGCGACTGAGATAATCCGCTTCCCAATTGTCTATACCTGGGATATGAACCGCAGAGATTAGACAGGAGCTGGATTCCGCCCATACCAGAATTCGAGATACTTCTTTCATGGCCAGAGGACTGTGAGTCCCTGCTTGATGATTGATGTATGCCACAGTTGTGACATTGTCTGTCTGAAAACAAATGAACGATTCTCTTTAGAAGAGGCTAAGACTGAAGAGCTCTGAAAATTGCACGGAGTTCCAAAATATTGATTGGTAATCTCACCTCCTGAGATTCCCAAACCCCTTGCGCTGTCAGAGACCCCCAAACAGCTCCCCAACCTGTCAGACTTGCATCTGTTGAAATTACAGTCCAGGTCGGAAGAACAAAAGAAGCCCCCTTAACTAAACGATGGTGATCTGTCCACCACGTCAGAGAGTGTCGTACAATCGGTTTTAAAGATATTAATTGAGATATCTTTGTGTAATCCTTGCACCATTGATTCAGCATACAGAGCTGAAGAGGTTGCATGTTAAAACGAGCAAAGGGGATCGCGTCTGATGCAGCAGTCATAAGACCTAGAATTTCCATGCATAAGGCTACCGAAGGGAATGATTGTGATTGAAGATTTCGACAAGCTGAGATCAATTTTAGACGTCTCTTGTCTGTCAGAGACAGAGTCATGGACACTGAATCTATCTGGAAACCTAAAAAGGTAACCCTTGTTTGAGGAATCAATGAACTTTTCGGTAAATTGATCCTCCAACCATGATGTTGAAGAAACAACACAAGTCGATTCGTATGAGATTCTGCTAAATGTGAAGACTGAGCAAGTACCAAGATATCGTCCAAATAAGGAAATACCACAATACCCTGTTCTCTGAATACAGACAGAAGGGCACCGAGAACTTTTGTAAAAATCCTTGGAGCTGTTGCTAGGCCAAACGGCAGAGCCACAAACTGGTAATGCTTGCCTAGGAAAGAGAATCTCAGAAACTGATAGTGATCTGGATGAATCGGAATATGCAGATATGCATCCTGTAAATCTATTGTGGACATATAATGCCCTTGCTGAACAAAAGGCAGAATAGTCCTTAAAGTTACCATTTTGAACGTTGGTATCCTTACATAACGATTCAATATTTTTAGATCCAGAACTGGTCTGAAGGAATTCTCCTTCAGTACAATGAAGAGATTTGAATAAAACCCCCGCCCCTGTTCCAGAACTGGAACTGGCATAATTACTCCAGCCAACTCTAGATCTGAAACGCATTTCAGAAATGCTTGAGCCTTCGCTGGATTTACTGGGACACGGGAAAGAAAAAATCTCTTTGCATGAGGCCTTATCTTGAAGCCAATTCTGTACCCTTCTGAAACAATGTTTTGAATCCAAAGATTGTGAATTGAATTGATCCAAATTTGTTTGAAAAATCGTAATCTGCCCCCTATCAGCTGGGCTGGAATGAGGGCCACACCTTCATGTGGACTTGGGAGCTGGTTTTGGTTTTCTAAAAGGCTTGGACTTATTCCAGACTGGAGATGGTTTCCAAACTGATACCGCTCCTGAGGGCAAAGGATCAGGCTTTTGTTCCTTATTGTGACGAAAGAAACGAAAACGATTAGACCTAAAATTTACCTTTAGATTTTTTATCCTGTGGTAAAAAATAATTTATGCTTACCTGATAAATTCATTTCTCCTGTAGTGTAGTCAGTCCACGGGTCATCCATTACTTATGGGATTATAACTCCTCCCTAACAGGAAGTGCAAGAGGATCACCCAAGCAGAGCTGCTATGTAGGTCCTCCCCTCTACGTCATATCCTGTCATTCGACCGAAACCATACGAGAAAGGAGAAACTATAGGGTGCAGTGGTGACTGGAGTTTAATTAAAATTTAGACCTGCCGTAAAAAACAGGGCGGGCCGTGGACTGACTACACTACAGGAGAAATGAAGTTATCAGGTAAGCATAAATTATATTTTCTCCTGTTAAGTGTAGTCAGTCCACGGGTCATCCATTACTTATGGGATACCAATACCAAAGCTAAAAGTACACGGATGACGGGAGGGACAGGCAGGATCTTTACACGGAAGGAACCACTGCCTGTAGAACCTGTCTCCCAAAAACAGCCTCCGAAGAAGCAAAAGTGTCAAATTTGTAAAATTTTGAAAAAGTGTGAAGTGAAGACCAAGTTGCAGCCTTGCAAATCTGTTCAACAGAGGCCTCATTCTTAAAGGCCCAAGTGGAAGCCACAGCTCTAGTAGAATGAGCTGTAATCCTTTCAGGAGGCTGCTGTCCAGCAGTCTCATAGGCTAAACGTATTATGCTACGAAGCCAAAAAGAGAGAGGTAGCCGAAGCTTTTTGACCTCTCCTCTATCCAGAATAAACGACAAACAGGGAAGAAGTTAGACGAAAATCTTTAGTTGCCTGCAAATAAAATTTCAGGGCACGGACGACGTCCAGATTGTGCAAAAGTCGTTCCTTCTTTGAAGAAGGGTTAGGGCACAATGATGAAACAACAATCTCTTGATTGATATTCTTGTTAGTGACTACCTCAAGTAAGAACCCAGGTTTAGTACGCAGAACTACCTTGTCTGAATGAAAAATCAGATAAGGAGAATCACAATGTAAGGCCGATAACTCAGAGACTCTTCGAGCCGAGGAAATAGCCATTAAAAACAGAACTTTCCAAGATAACAGCTTGATATCGATGGAATGAAGGGGTTCAAACGGAACACCTTGCAGAACGTTAAGAACTAAGTTTAAGCTCCACGGCGGAGCAACAGTCTTAAACACAGGCTTAATCATAGCCAAAGCCTGACAAAAAGCCTGAACGTCTGGAACTTCTGCCAGACGTTTGTGTAAAAGGATAGACAGAGCTGAAATCTGTCCCTTTAAAGGATTACTTTCTGTTATAATTTTTAAGCTAAACAACTAACATATTAAAGTTAATAAATATTAATTAAAACCTACTGACCTATATTTTCTCCAAAACGAAGTTTCATAACGTTCTAAAAGTTATATCTTTTATTCGCCGATGATGTCACGTTATCCTGCCCACTATTTTCAGCACTGCATGTTCAAAATACTTAAACCAATTACTTTGTGTTTAAAGCGCCATTTTGAAACCTAGGCATTGTAAACGGATTGGTACAGAGCAAAGGATACCCACGGAGTGGGTTTGGAAAACAATTCAATTTGCAGACAAGATTTCTGATATACGGTAGAGATATGTTAATGAAATGCTATTGATAAAAAGCGTATTTGGGGTAGTTAATTAGTAACAGGCATAGAAAATATTTACTTACAGTGGCCCTTTAACGAACTAGCAGATAAACCCTTTTCTAAACCCTCTTGTAGAAAAAACAATATCCTAGGAATCCTAACCTTACTCCATGAGTAACTCTTGGATTCGCACCAATATAAGTATTTACGCCATATTTTATGGTAAATTTTCCTGGTAACAGGTTTCCTAGCCTGTATTAAGGTATCAATCACTGACTCCGAGAATCCACGCTTTGATAGAATCAAGCGTACAATCTCCATGCAGTCAGCCTCAGAGAAATTAGATTTGGATGTTTGAAAGGACCCTGAATCAGAAGGTCCTGTCTCAGAGGCAGAGACCATGGTGGACAGGACGACATGTCCACTAGATCTGCATACCAGGTCCTGAGTGGCCACGCAGGCGCTATTAGAATCACCGATGCTCTCTCCTGTTTGATCCTGGCAATCAATCGAGGAAGCATCGGGAAAGGTGGAAACACATAAGCCATGTTGAAGACCCAAGGTGCTGTCAGAGCATCTATCAGCACCGCTCCCGGGTCCCTGGACCTGGATCCGTAACAAGGAAGCTTGGCGTTCTGGCGAGACGCCATGAGATCCAGATCTGGTTTGCCCCAATGATGAAGCAGTTGGGCAAACACCTCCGGATGAAGTTCCCACTCCCCCGGATGAAAGGTCTGGCGACTTAGAAAATCCGCCTCCCAGTTCTCCACGCCTGGGATGTGGATCGCTGACAGGTGGCAAGAGTGAGACTCTGCCCAGCGAATTATCTTTGAGACTTCCATCATCGCTAGGGAACTCCTTGTTCCTCCTTGATGGTTGATGTAAGCCACAGTCGTGATGTTCTCGGACTGAAACCTGATGAACCTCAGAGTTGCTAACTGAGGCCAAGCCAGAAGAGCATTGAAAATTGCTCTTAATTCCAGAATGTTTATTGGAAGGAGTCTCTCCTCCTGAGTCCATGATCCCTGAGCCTTCAGGGAATTCCAGACTGCGCCCCAACCTAGAAGGCTGGCGTCTGTTCGTACAATCGCCCAATCTGGCCTGCGGAAGGGCATCCCCTTGGACAGATGTGGCCGAGAAAGCCACCATAGAAGAGAATCTCTGGTCTCTTGATCCAGATTTAGCAGAGGGGACAAATCTGAGTAATCCCCATTCCACTGACTTAGCATGCACAATTGCAGCGGTCTGAGATGCAGGCGCGCAAATGGTACTATGTCCATTGCCGCTACCATTAAGCCGATTACCTCCATGCACTGAGCCACTGACGGGTGTTGAATGGAATGAAGGACACGGCAAGCATTTAGAAGTTTTGATAACCTGTCCTCCGTCAGGTAAATTCTCATTTCTACAGAATCTATAAGAGTCCCTAGAAAGGGAACTCTTGTGAGTGGCAATAGAGAACTCTTTTCTACGTTCACCTTCCACCCATGCGACCTTAGAAATGCCAGAACTAACTCTGTATGAGACTTGGCAGTTTGGAAACTTGACGCTTGTATCAGAATGTCGTCTAGGTACGGAGCTACCGCTATGCCTCGCGGTCTTAGTACCGCCAGAAGAGAGCCCAGAACCTTTGTAAAGATTCTTGGAGCCGTAGCTAACCCGAAGGGAAGAGCTACAAACTGGTAATGCCTGTTTAGGAAGGCAAATCTTAGATACCGGTAATGATCCTTGTGAATCGGTATGTGAAGGTAGGCATCCTTTAAGTCCACAGTGGTCATGTACTGACCCTCTTGGATCATGGGTAGGAGTGTTCGAATAGTTTCCATTTTGAATGATGGAACTCTTAGGAATTTGTTTAGGATTTTTAAGTCCAAGATTGGTCTGAAGGTTCCCTCTTTCTTCGGAACCACAAACCGATTTGAATAGAATGCTTGCCCGTGTTCCGTCCGCAGAACTGGGTGGATCACCCCCATTAGTAAGAGGTCTTGTACACAGCGTAGAAACGCCTCTTTCTTTATTTGGTTTGCTGATAACCTTGAAAGATGAAATCTCCCTTGTGGAGGAGAAGCTTTGAAGTCCAGAAGATATCCCTGAAATATGATCTCCAACGCCCAGGGATCCTGGACATCTCTTGCCCAAGCCTGGGCGAAGAGAGAAAGTCTGCCCCCCACTAGATCCGTTTCCGGATAGGGGGCCCTCTCTTCATGCTGTCTTAGGGGCAGCAGCAGGTTTTCTGGCCTGCTTGCCCTTGTTCCAGGACTGGTTAGTTTTCCAGCCCTGTCTGTAACGAGCAACAGATCCTTCCTGTTTTGGAGCGGAGGAAGTTGATGCTGCTCCTGCCTTGAGGTTACGAAAGGCACGAAAATTAGACTGTTTGGCCTTTGATTTGGCCCTGTCCTGAGGCAGAGCATTGCCCTTACCTCCCGTAATGTCAGCGATAATTTCTTTCAAGCCGGGCCCGAATAAGGTCTGCCCTTTGAAAGGAATATTAAGCAATTTAGATTTAGAAGTCACGTCAGCTGACCAGGATTTAAGCCATAGCGCTCTGCGCGCTTGGATGGCGAATCCAAAGTTCTTAGCCGTAAGTTTGGTTAAATGTACGACGGCATAAGAAACAAATCCGTTAGCTAGCTTAAGTGCTTTAAGCTTGTTCATAATTTCATCCAATGGAGCTGTGCGAATGGCCTCTTCCAGAGACTCAAACCAGAATGCCGCCGCAGCAGTGACAGGCGCAATGCATGCAAGGGGCTGTAAGATAAAACCTTGTTGAACAAACATTTTCTTAAGGTAACCTAATTTTTTATCCATTGGATCTGAAAAGGCACAACTATCCTCCACCGGGATAGTGGTACGCTTAGCTAAAGTAGAAACTGCTCCCTCCACCTTAGGGACCGTCTGCCATAAGTCTCGTGTGGTGGCGTCTATAGGAAACATTTTCCTAAATATGGGAGGAGGGGAAAAAAGGCACACCGGGTCTATCCCACTCCTTGCTAATAATCTCTGTAAGCCTTTTAGGTATAGGAAACACGTCAGTACACACCGGTACCGCATAGTATCTATGCAACCTACATAATTTTTCTGGAATTGCAACCGTGTTACAATCATTCAGAGCCGCTAATACCTCCCCTAGCAATATGCGGAGGTTCTCAAGCTTAAATTTAAAATTAGAAATCTCTGAATCTAGTCTCCCTGGATCAGATCCGTCACCCACAGAATGAAGCTCTGTCTTCATGTTCTGCAAATTGTGACGCAGTATCGGACATGGCTCTCACATCAGTGCGCTCTGTCCTTAACCCAGAGCTATCACGCTTGCCTCTTAATTCTGGCAATTTAGATAATACTTCTGTCATAACAGTAGCCATGTCTTGCAAAGTGATTTGTAAGGGCCTCCCTGATGTACTTGGCGCCACAAAATCACGCACCTCCTGAGCGGGAGGCGAAGGTACTGACACGTGAGGAGAGTTAGTCGGCATAACTTCCCCCCCTCGTTGTCTGGTGATAATTTCTTTACATGTAAAGACTGAGTTTTATTTAAAGTTACATCAATGCATTTAGTACACAACTTTCTATGGGGCTCCACATTGGCCTTCATACATAGTGAACAAACAGATTCATCTGTGTCAGACATGTTTAAACAGACTAGCAATGAGACTAGCAAGCTTGGAAAATACTTTTCAAATAAATTTACAAGCAATATAAAAAACGCTACTGTGCCTTTAAGAAGCACAAAAAGCTGTCACAGTTGAAATAACAATGAACCAAATTAGTTATAGCAACCAAATTTTCACATTAAATGCATTAAGTTAGCAAAGGATTGCACCCACCAGCAAATGGATGATTAACCCCTTAATACCAAAAAACGGATAACAATTTAATAATTAACGTTTTTATCACAGTCAAACACACTGTCACAGGTCTGCTGTGACTGATTACCTCCCTCAAAATGAATTTTGAAGACCCCTGAGCTCTCTAGAGACGTCCTGGATCATGGAGGAAGATTGTGACTGAATTTTTACTGCGCAAAAAAGCGCTAAAATAGGCCCCTCCCACTCATATTACAACAGTGGGGAAGCTAAGTTAACTGTTTCTATGCAGAAACAAAGGTTAGCCATGTGGTAAAAATCATGCCCCAATAAGTTTTATCACCAAGTACCTCACAAAAAACGATTAACATGCCAGTAAACGTTTTGAACATACATTTTAAAAGTTATGAAATGTTATTAAGGCTCATACATTACTTCAGTATTAACAGTATTTTCTGAGTCAAATTCCATTCCCTAGAAAAATACTTCAGTGTACACACACTCATCAGCCTAATACCAGTCGCTACCACTGCATTTAAGGCTGAACTTACATTACATTGGTATCAGCAGTAATTTCTCAGTCAATTCCATTGCTTAGAAAAATAATTTACTGCACATACCTCGTTTGCAGGGGGGCCCTGCATGCTATTCCCCTTTTTTGAAGTTACCTCACTCCTCAGCATGTGCGAGAACAGCCAGTGGATCTTAGTTACATCTGCTAAGATCATAGAAAACACAGGCAGATTCTTCTTCTAATGCTGCCTGAGAAACAAACAGCACACTCCGGTGCCATTTAAAATAAACTTTTGATTGAAGAAATAAAGTTTAAAAACACCACAGACCTCTCACAACGACCTATCTTTAGTTAGGTTGCAAGAGAATGACTGGATATGACATGTGAGGGGAGGAGCTATATAGCAGCTCTGCTTTGGTGATCCTCTTGCAACTTCCTGTTGGGGAAGAGATATAATCCCATAAGTAATGGATGACCCGTGGACTGACTACACTTAACAAGAGAAATAAGACTTACTTACCCCATTACACTCATCTACATGTAGTAGAAAGCCAAACCAGTACTGAAACGAGAATCAGTAGAGGTAATGGTATATATAAGAGTATATTGTCGATCTGAAAAGGGAGGTAAGAGATGAATCTCTACGACCGATAACAGAGAACCTATGAAATAGACCCCGTAGAAGGAGATCATTGAATTCAAATAGGCAATACTCTCCTCACATCCCTCTGACATACACTGCACGCTGAGAGGAAAACCGGGCTCCAACCTGCTGCGGAGCGCATATCAACGTAGAATCTAGCACAAACTTACTTCACCACCTCCATAGGAGGCAAAGTTTGTAAAACTGAATTGTGGGTGTGGTGAGGGGTGTATTTGTAGGCATTTTGAGGTTTGGGAAACTTTGCGCCTCCTGGTAGGAATGTATATCCCATACGTCACTAGCTCATGGACTCTTGCTAATTACATGAAAAATGTTAATTCTGTCTAAGTAATTGTACATAGTATCTACTTTGTACTTCTGTACTTGTTGTGATATTGTAACATGGAAGATCAGTCAGCAAGAAAAAACTTGTGCGCATATTGCACACTTGGCAATGTTACTATTCTGATATTTTCAACATTGTATTTTGCCTGAAAAAATAAAGTTTAAAAGCAGTTTAAAGTGTAATTTGAAATAAAAAGCTGTTTAAAGGGACACAAAACAAATTTTTTCTTTCACGATTTAGAAAGAGCATGTGATTTTAAACAACTTTCCAATTTACTTCTATTATCTATTTTGCTCCATTTTCTTGATATCCGTTGTTTACAAGCATATCTAGATAGGCTCAGTAGCTGCTGATTGGTAGCTGCACGTAGATGCCTCGTGATTGGCTCACCCATGTGCACTGCTATTTCTTCAACAAAGAATATCTAAAAAGTGAAGCAAATTAGATAATAGAAGTAAACTGGAATATTGTTTAAAATTGTAATATCTGTCTGAATCATGAAAGAAATATTTTAGGCTTCATGCCCCTTTAAGTTTAAATACACGGCAGTCCAGCAGCCAATCAGCATTAGGTATACAACTGATACTGCTTTACTAGTGATGCTCTACATTATGGTTATTTGTTGCAGGATTCAGTGAATAACACTAGCATCCCCAAGTGCTTAATAAAGAAGCTGTTCCGATACTCACTCCCGAAACCTGCAGGTTTGTTCTGGCCAAAGGCATTGTTCTGGGTTGCGAAGAGCCCTCCTCCAGTGTTGGTGGCCCCAAATAAGCTGTTTGGTGTAGCAGTAGATGCTCCAAAACCAAAGCCAGCGCTTGTAGAGGAGGTTGCAGGCTGGTTAAATGTAGTAGATCCAAAAAGCCCTCCTGGAAAGAGAATAAATCAGTGGAAAGCAGTAAATCTGAGTCACACGTTTTAAAGGACCAGTCAACACAGATTTGCATAATCAACAAATGCAAGATAACAAGACAATGCAATAGCACTTAGTCTGAACTTCAAATGAGAAATAGATTTTTTTATGACAATCTTAAAAGTTATGCCATTTTCCACTCCCTCTGTACCATGTGACAGCCATCAGCCATTCACAAATGCATACACACATTCTTGCACATGCTCAGTAGGAGCTTGTGACTCAGTTTAAATATAAAGAGACATTTTGTTAATGGAAGTAAATTGGAAAGTTGTTTAAAATTGCTGCTCTATCTGAATAATGAAAGGTTAATTTTGATTGAGTGTCCCTTTAACTACATAAGCAGTTATGTGAAGCTTCTAAAACAAGGAATGTAGTCACAGGAGCAATTATAGTCAAGGAAAGGGAAGACCATATATTTTTAGAGCACTTCAGAAAAAGATACCTGGAAAGAAAATACGGGTGACTTTGTGCAGAAAGTGTTTTTCAGAAAATTGTTATTTAATTTAAATTGTAGGAGCGCCCAGGCTCCTGGGTGTGTCGAGCCCTGACATAATCCATACAAGAAGATCAGCTTATCTTTTTTGCTCATATTTTTGAGAGGACGTTAGAAGGGACAAAGGATACTAGAGGAGAAACAGATTGAAAGGAGGAGAACTTATACCTGGTTTGTTCTGTGTATTTCCAAAAAGCCCACCGGTGTTATTGTTTGTGCCAAAGGCTGAAGTCCCAAATCCAGTGCTAGGGGTAGTACCAAAACCTGTTGCTGGAATAAAACATATATATGAATATAAATAACTAAATATTTAAAGCACTTTAATGACTCAAGAAAATATCAGATTCAGCAAAACTAGATCAATTTAGAACTGAGAAAATGTAAAAGGTTGCATAACAAAGCAAAGGTCCCCAATAAATCTCATTTTAAAGGACAGGATGGGCTACTATATATGAGTGTGTTACTACTTTTCAACATACACAGAATGCTACTTCTAATTTCTAGTCCAGACCTAGCAGACTTGAGGACATAAGGGGTTGGGACATATCAGGGACAATATAATGTGACAGAACAGACAAGGGGTTCTATATAATCAATGTCAAGTTACATCTATATCTAATAAAAACTAGAAACTAGAGCTAATAAAAATAGATGAATAAATTACAAGTTTAAAGTGTAGAGAAAAACCTTTGTGTAATGTATAATCTATATATCCTGTGCACTGCAGAAAAAAAAAAAAAAACAGTACCAGAGATGTCAGCTCCCATGGAAGCCAAAACTTACTTTGTCCAAATGTTGTTGCAGCTCCAAATCCACCAGTACCCCCTCCAAACGGGCTTCCAAATGATTTATTAAACATCTTCAAAGGGCTTCCAAATCTTCATAAAACTAAAGCAGAAAAAAAAAAATCAAGATCAAAATTCACAAGAAAAAAAAAAAATGTATGCTTACCTGATAAATGTATTTCTTTTTTGACATGATGAGTCCACAGATGATCTAATTACTATTGGGAATATCACTCCAGCCCAGCAGGAGGCGGCAAAGAGCACCACAGCAAAGCTGTTAAATATCACCAACCTTTCCTCCCAACCCAGTCATTCGACCTAAGTAAAGGAGAGAAAGGAAGTAAGGTGCAGAGGTGTCTGAAGTTTATAATAAACCAACAACCTGTCTACTCAAAAGAGACTGCACTCATTGTGTCAAAAAAGAAAAATCAGGTAAACATACATTTTGTTTTCTTTTTAATGACGATGAGTCCACAGATCATCTAATTACTATTGGGAATTAATACCCAAGCTAGAGTACACAGATGATACGGGAGCGACGAGACAGGGAACCTAAACGGAAGGCACCACTGCTTGAAGAACCTTTCTCCCAAAAGTGGCCTCAGCCGAGGTAAAAGTGTCAAACTTGTAGAATTTTGAAAAAGTGTGGAGAGGACCAAGTTGCAGCCTTGCAAATCTGTTCCACAGAAGCTTCATTTTTGAATGTGCATTAAGCAGCAACAGCCCTCATGGAATGAGCCGTAACTCACTCTCTGGAGGGTGCTGTCCAGCAGTCTTATATGCAAAACGTATGATACTCTTCAGCCAAAAAGAAAGTAGCCGTGGCTTTCTGCCCCTTACGTTGTCCCGAGAAAACCACAAACAAGGCAGAAGACTGACAAAAATCCTTAGTCGCCTGTAAATACAATTTTTAAAGCATGAACTACGTCTAAATTGTGTAGAAGCTGTTCCTTCTGAGGATTAGAACACAAGGAACAACAATCTCCTGATTAATGTTCCAGTCAGAAACTACTTTAGGAAGAAATCCCAATTTTGTACGTAAAACTACCTTATCCGAATGGAAAATAAGATAAGGAGACTCATACTGCAATGCCAAGAGTTCTGACACTCTACGAGCAGAAGAAATAACAAGAAACAAAACTTTCCAAGATAACTTAATATCTAAGGAATGAATAGGCTCAAACAGAGCCCCTTGAAGAACCTTAACTAAATTAAGACTCCAGGGAGGAGTAACTGGTTTGAACACAGGCCTGACAAAATGATTGCACATCTCGAAAATCTGCCAGACGTTTATGTAACAAAAATTTGACCCTTTAGGGAACTAGTTTATAATCCTTTCTCCAAACCTTCTTGGAGTAATGACAGAATTCTAGGAATCCTAACCCTGCTCCAAGAATAACCCTTGGATTCACACCATTATAGATATTTATGCCACATCTTATGGTAAATCTTTCTAGTCACAGGTTTACGAGCCTGAATCATGGTCTCAATGACCGAATCTGAAAATCCCCGCTTGGATAAGATTAAGCATTCAATCTCCATGCATTCAGCTTCAGAGAAACTAGATGTGGATGAAGGAAGGGCCCTTGAAGTAGAAGGTCCTTCCTTAACGGAAGTCTCCAAGGTGGAAGAGACGACATTTCCACCAGGTCTGCATACCAAATCCTGCGAGGCTAAGCCGGTACAATGAGGATCAATGACGCCCTCTCCTGCTTGATTCGAGCAATGACCCGATGAAGAAGAGCAAACTGGAAAATAGGTATGCAAGACTGAAATTCCAAGAGAAGACCAAGTCGTTATTGTTATATGAGGAAGCAACAGCCCTGGTGGAATGAGATGTAACTTTCAGGAGGCTGCTGTCTCATATGCAAAACGGATGATACTCTTCAACCAAAAGGAAAGAGGTAGCCGTAGCTTTCTGACCCTTACGTTCTCTAGAAAAAATTTCAGAAGACTATTGGCGAAAGTCCTTAGTCGCTTGTAAATAAAAAATTTAAAGCATGGACTACATCCAAAATGTGCAGAAGACGTTCCTTCTGAGAAGAAAGATTAGGACACAAGGAAGGAACAACAATCTCCTAATTATTGTTCTTGTCTGAAACAACCTTAGGAAGAAAACCAAATTTAGTACATAACACCACCTTATCCGAATTAAAAAGGTAAGGCGAATTATATTGTAATGCCAAAAGCTCAGACACTCCTCAAGCAGAAGAAATGGCAACAAGAAATAAAACTTTGCAAGGTAACAACTTGATATCTATGGAATGCATAGGTTCAACTGAATTTTTATCTTAAAGTTCTTCAAGGAGTTCCAACTCCATGAAGGAGCAATTGGTTTAAACACAGGCCTGACTAATCAGAGCCTGACAAAAGGATTGAACATCTGCCAGACGCTTGTGTAACAAAATAGGTAAAGCAGAGATCTGACCCTTTAGGGAACTCGCTGATAAACCCTTCTCCAATCCTTCTTGGAGTAAAGAGAAAATCCTGGGAATCCCAACTACTCCATGAGTAACCCTTGGATTCACACGGCTATTGTGCATTGCCGTCACCATCAGCCCGATTACCTCTATGTACTGAGCCACTGATATCTATGCCCTATCTTTTGGTAAATCTTAGTTACAGGCTTACATGCCTGAATTAAGATATATATGACCGAAGCAGAGAAACCTCGCTTGTATAGGATCAAGCGTCCAATCTCCAAGCAATCAGCTTCAGAGAAACTAGATTTGGGTGGAAGAAGGGACCCTGAATAAGAGGTCCTTCCTCAACGGAAGTGTCCAAGGTTGCAGATGACATGTCCACCAGATCAGCATACCAAATCCTGCGAGGCCACACAGAAGCGAGGAGGATCACTGATGCTTTCTCCTATTTGATTTGAACAATCACCCGGGAAAGAAGCGCAAAACAGGGGAAAATAGATATTCTAGGCTGAAGTACCAAAGAACTGCCAAGGCAGCTAAAAGCTCAGACTGGGGGCCCTGGACCTGTATCCCAGAAGCCTGGCATTCTGACAAGACCCCATTTGAAAATCAGATTGGAGAATACTCCCGGGTGGAGTTCCCACTCTCCCGGATAAAAAGTCTGTCTACTCAAAAAATCAGTTTCCCAAGTGTCCACCCCTGGGATATGGATTGCTGACAAATGGCATGAATGAGCCTCCGCCCACTGGATAATCTTGGCTACCTCAGCCATCGTTAAGGAACACCTTGTTCCTCCCTGATGATTTATGTAAGACCGTCATGTTGTCCGTCTGAAAACTGATGAAACTGAGCCGAAGCCAACTGAGACCAGACGAGCCTTGAAGCTCGCTCTCAGTTCCAGGAAGTCTATAAAAAGAACAGACTCCGCCTGAGTCCACACTCTGCTAAATCATGTTCCCTTGGATAGGCGATCCAGAGACAACCACCATAGAAGAGAGTCCCTTGTCTCCTGATCCAGAGTTATTTGAGGAGACAAGTCTGAATAGTCTCCGTTCCATTTCCCGAGTATGCTTAACTGCATAGGTCTGAGGTGGAATGAACAAACGGAATTTTAAGGGTCACAAGGCGCTGCTCATTTTATTAACCAAGGATGAAAGGTTGAGTGGACCTCATTGGG
The DNA here is from genome assembly GCF_027579735.1 of Bombina bombina. Lineage (NCBI taxonomy): Eukaryota > Metazoa > Chordata > Amphibia > Anura > Bombinatoridae > Bombina > Bombina bombina. The sequence goes on from NC_069501.1 coordinate 1,271,202,674, forward strand.
GATTGAACCTGCAACCCTTGGGTTGTTACAGAGCTCAGCCAGTGTCTTAACATGCTGAGATATCTGTCGGGCTATTGTCCATTGCCGTCACCATCAGCCCAATTACCTCTATGTACTGAGCCACTGAAGTCTGAGAAGTGTACTGAAGGACTAGACCAGCATTGATAGACCTTGATTTCCTGACCTCAGTCAGAAAAATCTTTTTTGATATGGAATTTGTCATGATTCCCAAGAAAGCTACCCTTGTGCTTGGGACTAAGGAACACTTTTCCAAAGTCACCTTCCACCCGTGAGATCACGGGAAGTATAACACCATGTCCGTGTAAATCTTGCTTGCTGTAAGGACGCCTGGACTAGGATATCAGCCAGATAAGGCGCCATTGCAATGCCCCGTAACTGAAGCACCGCCAACAGCGATCCCAGAGCCTCCATAAGAACTCGGAACTGTGGCAATACCGAAAGGAAGGACCACGAACAGGAAGTGTTTGTCCAGAAAGGCAAACCCTAGAACTTGAGACTATTCTCGTGAACGGCACATGAAGGCACTTGTCCTTTAATCCACCGTTGTCATAAATTGACCCTCTAGGATCAAGGGAGGAATGGAACAAATTAATAGTTGCCATCTTGAAGGACAGTACCCTTCCTAAAAAATGGTCTGAAGATTCCCCTTTTTCGGGAACCACAACCCGATGGGTAACCCCAGATCCTGTACCAGTATTAGAACTGGAACAATCACTCCCAGGTCTGAGAGGTCTCCTACGCAGTGTAAGGACGTCTCTCCTTTTGTCTTATCTTCCGACAATCTTGAAAGCAGAAACTGCCTCAGAGGAAAACATTTGAGCTCGAAAAAAAAAAAACTTGCGCTAAAATGGAAAGTCAGCCCCCTACAGATCCAATCTCGGACCGGGGCATGTTCTCCATGCTGTCTGATTCAACAGCAGGCTATGTTTTTTTTTGTTTTAATTTTCATCAAGCCAGGTCCCAACAATGTCTGCTCCTGGCAAGGAATCGCCAAAATCTTAGTTTTAGAACATATATCCATAAAACAAGGCTCTTACCATAAGGTTCCAAGGGCTGGAACAGAGCCACCTATGCTCCCAGTTTGATAACTGGAAGGGAAGAAAGTGAAATAAAGGAATTAGCCAATGTGAAAGCTTTATCCAGTCCTGGATTTTATCCAGGGAAGCTACCGACTAATAATATCAGACAACGCATCAAACCAATATGCTGTCACACCAGTGACGGTAGCAAAGTACAAAGATGGTTGCCATTGTAAACCCTGATGTGTGTCCCATTACTAAATTTTGTCCATAGGACAAAAAGAGAGAGGTAGCCGAAGCCTTTTGACCTCTCCTCTGTCCAGAGTAAACGACAAACAGAAGAAGTTTGTCTAAAATCTTTAGTTGCCTGTAAGTAGAACTTCAGAGCACGGACCACGTCTAGATTATGCAAAAAAGACGTTCCTTCTTTGAAGAAGGATTAGGACACAATGATGGAACAACAATCTCTTGATTGATATTCCTGTTAGAAACAACCTTAGGCAAAAACCCAGGTTTAGTACGCAGTACTACCTTGTCTGAATGAAAGATCAGATAAGGAGAATCACAATGTAAGGCAGATAACTCAGACTCTTCGAGCCGAGGAAATAGCCATCAAAAACAAAACTTTCCAAGATAAAAGCTTAATATCAATGGAATGAAGGGGTTCAAACGGAACACCCTGAAGAACTTTAAGAACCAAGTTTAAGCTCCACGGAGGAGCAACAGCTTTAAACACAGGCTTAATTCTAGCCAAAGCCTGACAAAAGGCCTGGACGTCTGGATTCTCTGCCAGACGTTTATGTAAAAGAATAGACAGAGCTGAAATCTGTGCCTTTAGCGAACTAGCGGATAAACTCTTTTCTAAACCCTCTTGTAGAAAAGCCAATATCCTAGGAATCCTAACCTTACTCCATGAGTAACTCTTGGATTCGCACCAATATAAATATTTACGCCATATCTTATGGTAAATTTTTCTGGTCACAGGTTTCCGAGCCTGTATTAATGTATCAATAACCGAATCCAAAAACCCACGCTTTGATAGAATCAAGCGTTCAATTTCCAGGCAGTCAGCCTCAGAGAAATTAGGTTTGGATGGTTGAAAGGACCCTGAATTAGAAGGTCCTGACTCAGAGGAAGAGACCATGGTGGACAGGACGACATGTCCACTAGGTCTGCATACCAGGTCCTGCGTGGCCACGCAGGCGCTATCAGAATTACCGATGCCCTCTCCTGTTTGATCCTGGCAATCAGTCGAGGCAGCAACGGAAATGGTGGAAACACATAAGCTATGTTGAAAACCCAAGGGGCTGCTAATGCATCTTCCAGCACCGCTCCCGGGTCCCTGGACCTGGATCCGTAACGAGGAAGCTTCGCGTTCTGGCGAGATGCCATGAGATCCAGATCCGGTTTACCACAACGGCGAATCAGTTGAGCAAATACCTCCGGGTGAAGTTCCCACTCTCCCGGATGAAAAGTCTGGCGACTTAGGAAATCCGCCTCCCAGTTCTCTACGCCCGGGATGTAAATCGCTGACAGGTGGCAAGAGTGAGACTCTGTCCAGCGAATTATCTTCGAGACTTCCAACATCGCTAGGGAACTCCTGGTTCCCCCTTGATGATTGATGTAAGCCACAGTCGTGATATAGTCCGACTGAAATCTGATGAACCTCAGTTTTGCTAACTGAGGCCAAGCTAGAAGAGCATTGAATATTGCTCTTAATTCTAGAATGTTTATTGGAAGGAATTTCTCCTCCCGAGTCCACGATCCCTGAGCCTTCAGGGAATTCCAGACTGCTCCCCAGCCTAGAAGGCTGGCATCCGTTGTTAAAATCGCCCAATCTGGTCTGCGAAAGGTCATTCCTTTGGACAGATGAACCGGTGACAACCACCAGAGAAGAGAATCTCTGGTCTCCTGGTCCAGATTTAGCAAAGGGGACAGATCTGAGTAAACCCCGTTCCATGGACTTAGCATGCATAGTTTCAGCGGTCTGAGATGCAGGCGCGCAAATGGCACTATGTCCATTGCCGCGACCATTAAGCCGATTACCTCCATGCACTGAGCTACTGATGGGCTTGGAACGGAATGAAGGACACGGCAAGCATTGAGAATCTTTGATAACCTGGACTCAGTCAGGTAAATCTTCAGCTCTACAGAATCTATAAGAGTCCCTAGAAAAAGGAACCCTTGTGAGTGGTAACAGAGAACTCTTTTCCACGTTCACTTTCCACCCATGCGACCTCAGAAATGCTAGAACTATCTCTGTATGAGACTTTGCATTCTGAAAACTTGACGCTTGTATCAGAATGTCGTCTAGGTACGGAGCCACCGCTATGCCTCGTGGTCTTAGTACCGCCAGAAGTGAGCCCAGAACCTTCGTAAAAATTCTCGGGGCCGTGGCTAACCCGAAGGGAAGAGCCACAAACTGGTAATGCCTGTCTAGAAAGGCAAACCTCAGGTACCGATAATGATCTTTGTGAATCGGTATATGAAGGTAAGCATCCTTTAAGTCCACTGTGGTCATATATTGACCCTCTTGGATCATGGGTAGGATGGTTCGAATGGTTTCCATCTTGAACGATGGTACCCTTAGGAATTTGTTTAAGATCTTTAAATCCAAGATTGGTCTGAAGGTTCCCTCTTTTTTGGGAACCACAAATAGATTCGAGTAAAATCCTTGTCCCTGTTCCGATCGCGGAACTGAGTGGATCACTCCCATGATTAAGAGGTCTTGTACACATTCTAGAAATGCCTCTCTCTTTACTAGGTTTGTCGATAACCTCGAAAGATGGAACCTCCCTTGTGGAGGAGAGGTTTTGAAATCCAGAAGGTATCCCTGAGATATAATCTTTAACGTCCAGGGATCCTGCACATCTCTTGCCCAAGCCTGGGCGAAGAGAGAAAGTCTGCCCCCCACTAAATCCGTCTCCGGATAGGGGGCCCTGTCTTCATGCTGTCTTAGGGGCGGGAGTAGGCTTTCTGGCCTGCTTGCCCTTGTTCCATGACTGGTTGCCTTTCCAACCCTGTCTGTAACGAGCAGTAGTTCCTTCCTGTTTTGGAGCGGAGGAAGTCGATGCTGCTCCTGCCTCTAAGTTACGAAAGGCACGAAAATTAGATTGTTTGGCCTTTGGTTTGGCCCTGTCCTGAGGAAGGGCGTGGCCCTTACCTCCCGTAATGTCAGCAATAATATCCTTCAAGCCGGGCCCGAATAAGGTCTGCCCTTTGAAAGGAATATTAAGTAGCTTAGACTTGGAAGTTACATCCGCTGACCAGGATTTAAGCCAGAGCGCTCTGCATGGCGAATCCGGAATTTTTAGCCGTAAGTTTGGTTAGATGTACTACGGCATCTGAAACAAACGCATTAGCTTGCTTAAGGGTTCTAACTTTGCTCAAAGCCTCATCCAATGGCTCTGTGCGAATCGCCTCTTCCAGAGACTCAAACCAGAATGCCGCTGCAGCCGTGACAGGCGCAATGCATGCAAGAGGCTGCAATATAAAACCCTGTTGAACAAACATTTTCTTAAGATAACCCTCTAATTTTTTATCCATTGGATCTGAGAAAGCACAGCTATCCTCCACCGGGATAGTGGTACGCTTGGCTAACGTAGAAACTGCTCCCTCCACCTTAGGGACCGTCTGCCATAAGTCTCGTGTGGTGGCGTCTATAGGGAACATTTTTCTAAATATCGGGGGAGGGGAAAAAGGCACACCGGGTCTATCCCACTCCTTACTAATAATTTCTGTATGTCTTTTTGGTATAGGAAAGACGTCAGTACACACCGGTACCGCATAGTATCTATCCAACCTACACAATTTCTCTGGAATTGCCACCGTGTCGCAATCATTCAGAGCCGCTAATACCTCCCCTAGTAACACACGGAGGTTCTCAAGCTTAAATTTATAAATTCGGGCATATTATATAATACTTCTTTCATAACATTAGCCATATCATGTAAAGTGATTTGTAAGGGCCTAGATGTACTTGGCGTCTCAATCCTACACATCTCCCGAGCGGCAGACGCAGGTACTGACACGTGAGGAGAGTTAGGCGGCATAACTTCCCCCTCGTTGCCTGGTGATAGTTTCTTTATCGGTACGGATTGACTTTTATTCAAAGCAATATCAATACAATTGGTACACATCGTTCTATTGGGCTCCACATTGGCTTTTGAACATGATGAACAAACAGTTAACTCTGAATCAGACATGTTTAAACAGACTTAGCAATGAAACTAGCAAGCTTGGAAATCACTTTCAATAAGTTTACAAGCAATATCAAAACGCTGCAGCGCTTCAAAAAATACAGATATAATTAAACAATTCTTAAGAAGTGTATTATTAGCAGAGGATTGCACCCATTAGCAAAAGGATGATTAACCCCTCAACACCCAAAACGGATAAAACTGATATCAATTAAGATTTAACGCTTTTAATCACAGTCAAGCACACTGTCACAGATGTGCTGTGACTGATTACCTCCCTCACAAATGAATTTTGCAGACCCCTGAGCTCTCTAGAGACGTCCTGGATCAAGGAGGAAGAAGCAGGAAGACTGCTAGAATTTTAACTGCGCAACAAGGCGCTAAAACAAGGTCCCTCCCACTCCTATCACAACAGTGGGAGCCCTGATATAACGGTTTCCATGCAGAAAAATATCATGCCCAAAGAGATTTATCACCAAAGTACCTCACAAAAACGAATAACATGCCAGTAAACGTTTTATTAAAAAGCAATATTTTTCAATGTCATGCAAAGTTATCACTAAGCCTGCTACCAGTCGCTACCACTGCAGATAAGGCTTAAGTATTATTTCAGTTTTAACAGTATTTTCCCAGTCAAATTCTAGTCCCTAGAAAATAACACGACTGCGCATACATTTATCAGCCTGATACCAGTTGCCACTACTGCATTTAAGGCTGTACTTACATCATACGGTAACAGCAGTATTTTCTTAGTCAATTCCATTCCCAGAAAATAAAGTACTGCACATACCTCATTTGCGGAGGACCCCGCATGCTATTTCCAGTTTCTGAAGTTACCCCACTCCTCAGAATGTCGAGAACAGCCAGTGGATCTTGGTTACGCCTGCTAAGATCATAGAAAAAAACGCAGGCAGTTTCTTCTTCCAAATACTGCCTGAGATAGAAAAACAGCACACTCCGGTGCCATTTAAAATAAACTTTTGATTGAAGAATAGATAAGTAAAAACTCCAGCTCCTCTCGCGACCTCCTTTGTTGAGGGTTGCAAGAGAATGACTGGATATGACATGTGAGGGGAGGAGCTATATAGCAGCTCTGCTTGGGTGATCCTCTTGCAACTTCCTGTTGGGAAGGAGAATATATCCCATAAGTAATGGATGACCCGTGGACTGAACACACTTAACAAGAGAAATATAAAATTTACATTACAAAACAGTACTGTTTCTTTAAACAACATTATTGTTACGGTTACCCTTAGTCTCGCTGAGAGATGGACCGCTTAGTAGCCTGGATCCCTATTGCTAAAGAGGGGAGAAGCTGCTTTCCATAGTATTCTATATGAGTCTCGCAAATATAGAATAATTTCCCTTAGCTGCAGTACAGCTAGGATACCCTTCTGCCCACAAAAACGAGTCAACGCTGCGATTGAGGGTCAAACAAGAACTCAGGACTGGGATGCCCAGCCTGCTTTTTATTAAGGTTACATGCACACAGGGCACTCCCAGGGGGAGAGGGGGGGAAGCACAAAATCCCCCATCACACATTTAGATAGAGAGCACTGTCCTTTGACAGGCCACAATAGGATTACAGTACTTAAGATAACAAGTTTACAAGTTCATCTTATCAATTAGCAGTCTGGCTCCAGAGGTGATTAGACAATAGTTTCTAAAAGCTGAAAAAAAAGAGTTAACTCTTTATGAAATGAAACTTGTTACAGTTTTCTTGGAGCCCTTCTTAGGCGCTGGCTTGCTGGTTCAGGCATTGCTGCTGGGAAATAAGCTCTTCACAACAAAATAACTAATGCTTCTGTAACATTTATCTTTTACGTGCTTTTGTAGCATCCTATCACAAAGGATGAACTAAACCAAGCAACTGAAATCAATATAACAAAGATAACCGATAAAAAAAAAAAAAAAAAAAAAAAAAAAAAAAAAAAAAAAACTTTACTGTAAGCTAACAGTTCTGGACCTACTGAACCTCAGCTATTGTGCTGAAGGTGCCCAAGTGTCCAAGATAACAGTTTAACAATCAGACTTTAACACGTCTGACACTATGTAATTAACACAGCTATGAAGCGCTCAGTGCTAGACCGACAGTAACGTTTTGTTAAACGCTCTACCCTCCGGTATCATAATTGAGGTAGAGAGCGCAACTACAAATGCTCGTATAGCTCCGCCCCTCGTGGGCGTGAGTACTCCATCTCCCAGCACTCTGATTGTACAGCACTCTGATTGTACAGAGATGGAGGAATGAGCTCAAAAACGGCCGGAAGATAACTCCGCCCATCGTGGGCGTCACCGTACTCAATCTCCCGGTCGCCATTAAGATCTTATAGATCTGACACCGGGGGATATAATTAAGCCAAAGGTACAAAAGTTTAGCCGAGTATGCTACCGCATGTCAGTAAGCTCTATCCCCCACAATAGTGACTCAAAACACGTCTATGAAACTCTGTAATAAAGTCCCAATTGATGTGTAAGGTAACATTATCTTGTGTTATCCAACTCCACAAATTTCTTAAGCCCCAGTGCCTGCCAAACAAAGCTGTGCTGTCATAGGATCCCCCTCCACTGAATAAGTCTAGGAGGATAGCGTCCTAACAAGAGATTTGTCTCATCAAGTGCCCCACTTCCCGAGGTTCCCAGACCCAGAATAAAAAGTTGGCACTTACCTTTAACATCTGCCCGACAGCAGGGCAGCCCAGCAGGGTGTAGGAGGTCCTCTCCCTCCCATAGCCCTGTGGAAAATCATAAGCCTGAGTTAATTATACTTAGGCTATCAGGAGAAGGGCAGCATAAATGTATAGGAGGCGCAGTGAGAATTATGTCCCACCAGTTCCTATTGTTCTAAAGACACCAATAGCACTACTACAGAGACTGATATGGACTACAGCTACACCCTAGAACAAAGTAGCACTCTCTGGCACTACTTTAAAAATAATAAACTCTTCATTGAAGAATCTAATCTAGCACCTCACTTTACCTCTTCCTATCACTAACGTAGGCAAAGAGAATGACTAGAGTGGGAGGGAAGGGAGAAGCTATATATACAGCTCTGCTGTGGTGCTCTTTGCCTCCTCCTGCTGACCAGGAGGCGTAATCCCACAAGGATGAAATCCGTGGACTCATCGTGTCTTTAAAAGAAAAGGCGTGCACAGCACAATTGCCGTCTCCTCTTGTCCCGCCCATCATGGGCGTTGCCAATACAGCCATCTCCCGGTCGGCATATTTGTTATGAAACCGCCGGGAGATGTGAACCACCAGCAAATGTTTTCCTTGCCTCAGTGCCTGCGTCTATGCTGGCCCCATAATATCTCCTGTGTACAGAGGAGAATTTATGTGTTAAGAATATAAAGTGCCCAATTTTAATAAAGGCTTCCTTATATGTCCAATCTTATGAAATAAAGTGCCAAACTAATTTCTGGGGTTAACGGAACTCAGAAACAAAGTCAGCACTTACGTCATTCTGCCTGAAAGCAAGGCAGTTCCCAGGTTTGAGAGGTCCTCTCCCTCACATGGACCTGTGACAAAAGAGAAAGGACTGAGTAATATCCCTCAGTTTATCAGGGTTAGGGCAGCAATAATATATGGGAAGCACTCTAAAGCCACCACTGCTCTACCGAAGAGACTGATATGGACTACGGCTACACCCCAGGACAAAGCAGCACAATCTTGTACTACCTTAAAAATAGAAAATATTCTTCAATCAAGAGTTTAACACCTAACTTTACCACTTCCTTACTCTAACGTAGGCAAAGAGAATGACTGGGCTGGGAGGGAAGCGATATTTAACAGCTTTGCTGTGGTGCTCTTTGCCGTCTCCTGCTGGTCAGGAGTGATATATCGCATTAGTAATTAGATGATCCGTGGACTCATCGTGTCATTAAAAAGAAATACATATTCAGTAAAATAAGCCAACAGCAGCACTTCAAATGACATTGTAGGCTGCGCACATACAATTCTAGCCAGCTGTACGCCTCTGTACCATAATATTCCATCCTATGGCTCTGTTGGTTTTTACTTTAAAGGGACAGTTCACCCAAAAACTTTCTCCCCTTTAAATTATTCCCAATGATCCTTTTTACCTGCTAGAGTGTATTAAATTGGTTGCAAGTAACTCCTTTACTCATATTTCAGCATTTGAAATAGCTGATTTAGCTTGTGGTTTCCCGACCTATACTGAAAGTTTTGATACTGGCGTATATGCTATTGACAAGCCTAAGTAAACACAGCCAGCAGAAGAGATTACACCCTCAGTGGGGGGCATGATAGTTAAGTAATAAAATGATAATTTTCCATTGTTCTGTCTATGTATTGAGCTTTGGTGTTCCAGACAAATATAAGATAAGGAAGCAAGTCTGTGTACATGAAAGTGATAACATAATGAGATATGATATTACCTGAAGCTCAACCCATTGTAATAGGCTGTGGTTTCAAAGCACAAAACCAGCTACTTCAGATACACAAATAAACCGGAAAATGCAATTTCTCAAATATTTTATACTCTGCAGTTGGTATAACAAGTCATTTAAAATACATTTATGGAAAAACAATTTTACAGTGTACTGTCCCTTTAACTCCTTGTTAGCAAAAAGTTGCACTGTAGTTCACTCTGACAATTTGAGATACCCATATGTAGTTGCACTGCTGACAAACTGATGCACAGCTTGCACGCTGGACACAACTAAAAGGAAACTGATGAAAAATACTGTGCGTTTATGCTTGTGGGGTGTGTTACAGGCTACAAATCTGCCAGTTAGCTTCTATCTTACATACAAGCTGTTTAAAATAATGGTCAACGAAAAAAATTAAAGGTCAACGGCTTTAGCTTAAAAGGGATATGAAACTCTTTCATGAGTCATATAGACCATATACTTTTAACAACTTTCCAATTTACCTCCCAGTTTGCTTCATGCTCTTCTTATCCTTTGTTGAAAAGGATACCAAGGTAGGCTCAAGAGAAGCAAAGCACTAGTGGGAGCAAGCTGCTGATTGGTGGCTGCACATATGCCTCGTCATCTGCTTCCTTGATTTGTTCAACTAACTCCCAAAAGTGCATTGCTGCTCCTTCAACAAAAGAATACCAAAAGAACAAACCAAAATTGATAGTAGTAAATTGGAACACTGTTTAAAATTGTAAATTCTTAATGAATCATGAAAGAAACAAAAAATTGGGTTTCATGTCCCTTTAACTTTTTTCTTTTCTTTTAAATAACAAATTACTTACCAGAATTCCTTTTCCTTCGATACAGGGAAAGTCCACAGCTGCATCTGGGAAATACAGAACCTGGCCACCAGGAGGAGGCAAAGACACCCCAGCCAAAGGCTTAAATACTTCCCCCACTTCCCTCATCCCCCAGTCATTCTTTGCCTTTCGTCACAGGAGGATGGCAGAGAAGTGTCGGAAGATTCAGATTAGTCTCTTATGTAGGGTAGTACTCTTCGAGATGGGACTGAAGTTTTAAGTGGTCTTGTCAGCCTCTCAGTGAGAGCATTGATGAAAGTTAGTCTGGGGATACAGGGAGAGTCTTTCTGCGAACCCATTCAGACTCGTATTAACAGCTCCTAAAGCAGAAGCGCTGCTACAATCTGTCAAACTTGAAAGACCGTTTTACTGTTCCATGGTATAGATTCCGGTAAGATCGTTAACATTTTTACACATATTGCAAACGCTAGAAGACAGGGTCACAATGTGGCTCCTTTTACCTTTATGGACTCATGGGTTTATCTCCTGAGGAGGATTATGAACAGTTCAATCATATAGTTTAATCATATATTCTTTATTTGATTTTAAGCCTCTTTATGTGAGATGTTTATGGGCTCATAGGCTGAGATGGAACGTACAGGTTTCACTTTCACTTTTAAGGTTGCGCAGCTTAAAAGCTTTGCACGCTTTTTCTCATAGCAGGGACGGTCCTGGAGTACGCACCATGTGACCAGAATGGTCTAGGCTTCCGTTTCCTTTTTCTTGACCGAGTTACGGAGAGGAGTTTTCTTTCTAATGACACAGTGAGTCCACGGATCATCTAATTACTATTGGGAAATACCACTCCTGCCCAGCAGGAGGCTGCATAGAGCACCACAGCAAAGCTGTTAAATATCACCTCCCTTTCCTCCAACCCCAGTCATTCGACTGAAGTAAAGGAGAGAAAGCAAGCAACAAGATGCAGAGGTGTCTGAAGTTTATTACATATCAACAACCTGTCTAAAGAACAGGGCGGGCCATGGACTCATTGTGTCAAGAAATAAATACATTTATCAGGTAAGCATATTTTGTTTTCTTTCTAATGACACAATGAGTCCACGCATCATCTAATTACTATTGGGAATCAACCCAAGCTAGAGTACACAGATAAGGGAGGGACAAGACAGGAAACCTAAACGGAAGGAACCACTGCTTGAAGAACCTCTCTCCCAAAAGCGGTGCCTTCATACCGTAAAATAAGAACAAATCTCAGGGGATTACGTATCATTCTACAAGAGCAGTGGCTTCCTCTTGGGCCTTCATAAATGAGGCCTCTATGGATCAGCTTTGTAAGGCGGCTACAGATTGATGGCTTTGCTTCTGCTGAAGCAGCCTTTGGGAGAGAGGTTTTGCAGGCTGTAGTGCCCTCGGATTAGGGGCTGCATGTTTTTTTTTTACCCTCCCGTTAGCATTCAGTGTCCTCTGTAGGTTGGGTATTGTTTCCCACAAGTAATGAATGCAGCTGTGGACTCTCCCTATATTAAGAAGGAAAACATAAATTATGACTTACCAGATAATTTCCTTTCCTTCGATACAGGGAGAGTCCACAGCATCCGCCCGTGTTCTCCAATGGGCAGCCCTAAATTTATTTTGTTTTCTTCTGGCACCTTTTTCACCCTGATATTTCTCCTGTTTCCTTGTTCCCTCGGCAGAATGACTGGGGATGAGGTAAGTGGGGGGGAGGTAACATAGTAGATGAGGTTAAATAAAGACCAAAGTCCATCGAGTTTAACCTATACAAATCTAAAATATATACAAAAAGCTCCAGTTAAGCTTAAATAATCCCACTAAAAGGTGACCCATTTAAAACTTGCAATCATATCCATGAATTTTGTTTATAGACAGAAATGTAGCCAAATAATTTTTAAATGTATCTAGGGGTATTGGCATTCACTACCTCCTTTGGTAATGAGTTCCACAATTTTATTGCTCTTACAGTGAAAAAACATTTCCGTTGCAGGAGATTAAATCTCCTTTCCTCCAACCTTAAATTGTGACCTCTGGTCACAAACAATTTTCTTGGAATAGACAGAGCTTCTGCCATCTCTGTATATGGGCCTTGAATATATTTATATAAAGTAATCATGTCACCTCTTAAGCGCCTTTTTTCTAAAGAAAACAAACCCAGTTTCGCTAGCCTCTCCTCATAGGTTAAATTCTCCAATCCCCTTATTAGCTTTGTGGCCCTTCTCTGGACTTTTTGCAATATCTTTTTTTGCGATTGGTCCCCAGAACTGGTATTTAAGCCTGGAAAATTTGATAATAGGAGTAAATTAGAAAGTTGCTTAAAATTTCATGCTCTATCTGAATCACGAAAGAAATTTTTTGGGTACAGTGTCCCTTTAAGCAAATAAGGTCAGAACTGGACGGAAAGTTCCCACCTCCTTAGGGAACACGAAAAAGTTTGAATAGTATCTCAAACCCCTCTCTGCGATAGGCACTGGAGAATGACTCCTAAGGAGAACAGATACCTTACGCACTCCACAAAAGGCTTCCCTCTTTCCTAGTCTTGAAGACGGGTTGAGATGATGAATCTGCCCCTGGGTGGATGAGATTTTAAACCTATCTTGTAACCCCGAGCTATGACCTCCAGGACCCAAGGATCCTGCACGTCCCTGAACCAAGCCCCTGAAGCGACAGACTGCCCCCTACACGATCCAAAATAGGACCGAGGGCCTCCTCTTCATGCAGACTTGGTCTTGACAGGCTTCTTGCTCTGCTTGGATCTATCCCAGGACTGAGCCGGCTTCCAAGAACTCTTGGTTTGCTCTGGATTAGCGGAGGCCTCCGACGCTGGGCTTTTAACAGAACTAAAGGAACAAAAATACAAACTTTGCCCCTGAGATTTGTTCTTATCTTACGGTATGAAGGCACCGCTTTTGGGAGAAAGGTTCTTCAAGCAGTGGTGCCTTCCGTTTAGGTTTCCTGTCTTGTCCCTCCCTTATCTGTGTACTCTAGCTTGGGTTGATTCCCAATAGTAATTAGATGATGCGTGGACTCATTGTGTCATTAGAAAGAAAACAAAATGTATGCTTACCTGATAAATGTATTATTTCTTGACACAATGAGTCCATGGCCCGCCCTGTTCTTTAGACAGGTTGTTATGTAATAAACTTCAGACACCTCTGCATCTTGTTGCTTGCTTTCTCTCCTTTACTTCAGTCGAATGACTGGGGTTGGAGGAAAGGGAGGTGATATTTAACAGCTTTGCTGTGGTGCTCTATGCAGCCTCCTGCTGGGCAGGAGTGGTATTTCCCAATAGTAATTAGATGATCCATGGACTCACCGTGTCATTAGAAAGAAAACTCCTCTCCGTAACTCGGTCAAGAAAAAGGAAACGGAAGCCTCGACCATTCCGGTCACATGGTGCGTACTGCAGGACCGTCCCTGCTATGAGAAAAAGCGTGCCAAGCTTTTAAGCTGTGCAACCTTCAAAGTGAAAGTGAAACCTGTACGTTCCATCTCAGCCTATGAGCCCATAAACATCTCACATAGAGGCTTAAAATCAAATAAAGAATATATGATTAAACCCAACTGTTCATAATCCTCCTCAGGAGATAAACCCATGAGTCCATAAAGGTAAAAGGAGCCACATTGTGACCCTGTCTTCTAGCGTTTGCAATATGTGTAAAAATGTTAACGATCTTACCGGAATCTATACTATGGAACAGTAAAACGGTCTTTCAAGTTTGACAGATTGTAGCAGCGCTTCTGCTTTAGGAGCTGTTAATACGAGTCTGAATGGGTTCGCAGAAAGACTCTCCCTGTATCCCCAGACTAACTTTCATCAATGCTCTCACTGAGAGGCTGACAAGACCACTTAAAACTTCAGTCCCATCTTGAAGAGTACTACCCTACATAAGAGACTACTCTGAATCTTCCGACACTTCTCTGCCATCCTCCTGTGACGAAAGGCAAAGAATGACTGGGGGATGAGGGAAGTGGGGGAAGTATTTAAGCCTTTGGCTGGGGTGTCTTTGCCTCCTCCTGGTGGACTCTCCCTGTATTAAGGAAATAAAGTGTTTTAATTCCCAATTATAGGGATTGTAAACACTGAGAATGGAATAGATATAAATATGCTTTTATTTTTTCTCCTTTTCCTGTAATTGAATTCTGATGAAGAGTTTTGAGAACCTGAAATGCACATGGCAGGCTTCAAATAAGTGGTGCAGAAAGTTTATTTTTGAAAAAAAATTGCAGCAATACAGTTAATATATAAAAATGAAAAAACCTCAATAGGTTGTTTGGACAACGGCAGACACATCTTGTAATTACAAGGTGTTTCCTTTGCCCATCTCTGTATTTCCATATTAATGGGAAAGTGGCACTTTAGTAGGGTAGAATTCACACTACCCTTAGCGCTTTATCACTGACTACAATTAAAGTGATGCTAAAAAACTTTGCATGTTTTAAAACCAGGTCTGGAATCCAAGTGAAATTTTAGATTGACTTCATCACATCTAATAAAATTGCGCTGTAACTTACTTTTAGTCTAGCCGTGCCATTCTAATACCCCGCGCTCCGGCCGCCACATTGATTCATTTTATGTGAGCTATTTAAACTGTTCTCCAATCAGCACTCCAGACATACGGCACTTTTCGTAGCTAGAGAACAATTCAAGCAGTTAGCTCACAAACAATATGAGTTTTGAAGTGGGCGTCTGGAACACTGTTTTCGAATGGCACAGCGAGATTACAGCATATCTTCATTAGAAGTGATCAATTGAAGTACATTTAAAATATCAAACTCCGGACCTGATTTTAAAACATGTGAAGTTTACAATCCCTTTAAAGTTAAGGTAAACTTTGATGAGTCAGTGACCCAATTTTAAAAATACTATTAAAAACAGGGGCACTCCAGCGCTTCCCCTGCCCATCGTAAGTCTCTTCTTACGTCACCAATGAAGAATACAGCTTCCTCCAAGCACGGTGTGTCCTCAGGCAATGTTTTCTCTGGGGGGGAAAGCCATGATTGGAGGAATCCAGATTTGTCATTGGTGACATATGAAAAGACTTGCGACGGGCGGGGGAGGCGCTGGAGCGGCTTCCAGAATTAAAAGGTAAGTATTTTTACAAAAACTGTGAAATGTAAACTTTGAAGAATGAAAGCCACTGGTTTTTAATATTTTTAAAAACAGGGCACTGATTCATCAAAGTTTACCTTCACTTTAAGCTATCCTGAGCGTGAAATAAGAACCTCTGAAATATTTTCATACGTCTTGTGAAGTTCCAAGCAAGTTTAGTGAAGAGTGTCCTTGCATGCGGTGAGTAGTGTGACCGTGCCAAACAAGTCAAAAGCCAGCAGAAACACTGTAAAAGCTCTGGCTCTACAAGAGGTCAATGCATTTAGCAAATAGGAGGAGGAGAGAGAGAAAAAAGCTTTTTTCCCCACTGAACCCAAGTTCCATGAGGAAATTAAATAAGGCATCATCAGCGTGCAGGACCATAAGGTGACTTGCCATTAACAACTAGAGATATTACAGACATATCTAAAGGCAAACAAACATAGCTTCAGTACGTGGATTCTGTCAAACGGTTTTCCTAACAATACTTTTACTGCCGATTACCAAGAAAACGTAACAAAGTGAAATGTGAACTGAAAAGGATATAAAAGTACAAAATATCTAATGTTTAACACAGAGGTACAAAATAGTTACATGCATGTAAATCTTGCAAAATAAAGTCTATTGTGTTTGCACTTCTGTTCCTTTAAGACAGACTGTACCTGATGTGTTTTTATATAAAGCCAAATGCCAAGCTATTAGCTGGGCCTGGTATACGTTAGTGGCAGAGCCAAAAGGATCTCTAAAGTCTGGAATCATTTACCTTGGGAAGAAGGCTTCAGACCAATTCTAAGGCCTCCACTGTAAGAGCAGACAAACAGAAGTGATGTCACACAGGTATGACTACTACAGTAAGCTATATGCAGCTCTAAACAAGGAGATGTTTGAGAAAAACGTAGACAAGAGCTTGTACAGCGGGTGGTCTCTAGAGACGCATTTACACACATGTATGCTGTATTTTATACACACACAATGGTCACTTGGAATGTAAAGAGTACAACCTTCACAGCTACATTATGACAGGGAGATTAGAATACATACAGATACACACGCATATATGAAAAATAGCAAGAAGTTACCAAAAGAGCCAGCACATGGGTACACATAAAATAAACATGATACACCGAGGGAGCAGCCAGGCTGGACACAAATATCACAAGCCAGAAACCCTCAATAAGATGAAAGGTTAAACCTTAAAGGGCCACTAAAACCAAAATCTTTCTTTCATTATTCAGATAGAGAAGAGAAATTTAAACATTACAATTTACTTCCATAATTTATTTTGCTTCATTTGTTAAATATCCTTATTTGAAGAAAAAGCAATGCACATGGTGAGCCAATCACATGATGCTTCTATGTGCAGCAACCAATCAGCAGCTAGTGAGCATATCTAGATATGCTTTTCATCAAAGAATATCAAGAGAATAAAACAAATTAGATAATATAAGTAAATTAGAAAGCTGTTTAAAATTGCATTCTCTTTCTAAATCATAAAAGAAAAAATGTGGGTGGCATGTCCCTTTAATACATAAAACCAAGGGAAATGCGGTTCTAATCCATATACTGCTAGAAATCCTTGAAAAGGTGATGCTAGCACACAGTCACGGTCATATTCACATTATATTTGTTCCAGTGCACAAATGTAGTACAATCTGTGAAACAGCAATAACAGAGAAAAGGAATATTATGTCATAGAAAATAAGCAGCAAAAAAAAATTACTTAAAATTAAGTCTGTAAAACATTTATCCAAATAAAAATATGGCTAGATGCTTAGTTTTAAATTCACACAACACGATAGCTTTACAGCAAATAACAGTCTACACATTCTTTCAATTTCCATCACAGCCTCTAAGAGATCATCCCTAAAATCTTGCCCCATGCAAAGCTTCTGTGGCAGTGCCACATTGACCCCATGACAGGCATCAGTGCCACATTGACCCCATGACAGGCATCAGTGCCACATTGACCCCATGACAGGCATCAGTGCCACATTGACCCCATGACAGGCATCAGTGCCACATTGACCCCATGACAGGCCTCAGTGCCACATTGACCCCATGACAGGCATCAGTGCCACATTGACCCCATGACAGGCATCAGTGCCACATTGACCCCATGACAGGCATCAGTGCCACATTGACCCCATGACAGGCATCCCCCCCCCCCCCGTGCAACATCTCTACACAGGCACCCCCCCATATGGTAAGGCAGCACCACAGTGTCACCATGCTGAGCATACCCCCTGTGTTGTGTCGATGCCACAATGAATTCCATGCCACACCATCCACACATCGGGCACCCCCCTGCGCTATGCCAGTGCCACAGGGTGGATACAAAATCAATTGTTTGTAAAAAAACAAATTCTATTTAAGATACATAATTATGATATATTACAATAGGGAATTTTATCCATTAATTCAGTGTCATGTTCTCCCAGAAGTTCCCATAAGATTATATTTGGCATGGTTATGTGTTTACATCTAATGTATGCGCCTCACTAATACACACAACCATGTAAATACATGCGCGTGTATGCGCCTCACTAGCTGTATACACATAACCATGTACATATATACGTGTGTATGCGCCTCACTAGCTGTATACACATAACCATGTACATATATACGTGTGTACGCGCCTCACTAGCAGTATATACACATAACCATGTACATATATACGTGTGTATGCGCCTCACTAGCTGTATACACATAACCATGTACATATATACGTGTGTATGCGCCTCACTAGCTGTATACACATAACCATGTACATATATACGTGTGTATGCGCCTCACTAGCTGTATACACATAACCATGTACATATATACGTGTGTATGCGCCTCACTAGCTGTATACACATAACCATGTACATATATACGTGTGTATGCGCCTCACTAGCTGTATACACATAACCATGTACCTATATACGTGTGTATGCGCCTCACTAGCTGTATACACATAACCATGTACATATATACGTGTGTATGCGCCTCACTAGCTGTATACACATAACCATGTACATATATACGTGTGTATGCGCCTCACTAGCTGTATACACATAACCATGTACATATATACGTGTGTATGCGCCTCACTAGCTGTATACACATAACCATGTACATATATACGTGTGTACGCACCTCACTAGCTGTATACACATAACCATGTACATATATACGTGTGTATGCGCCTCACTAGCTGTATACACATAACCATGTACCTATATACGTGTGTATGCGCCTCACTAGCTGTATACACATAACCATGTACATATATACGTGTGTATGCGCCTCACTAGCTGTATACACATAACCATGTACCTATATACGTGTGTATGCGCCTCACTAGCTGTATACACATAACCATGTACATATATACGTGTGTATGCGCCTCACTAGCTGTATACACATAACCATGTAAATACATATGCGTGTATGCGCCTCACTAGCTGTATACACATAACCATGTAAATACATATGCGTGTATGCGCCTCACTAGCTGTATACACATAACCATGTACATATATACGCGTGTATGCGCCTCACTAGCTGTATACACATAACCATGTACATATATACGCGTGTATGCGCCTCACTAGCTGTATACACATAACCATGTACATATATACGTGTGTACGCACCTCACTAGCTGTATACACATAACCATGTACATATATACGCGTGTATGCGCCTCACTAGCTGTATACACATAACCATGTACATATATACGTGTGTATGCGCCTCACTAGCTGTATACACATAACCATGTACATATATACGTGTGTATGCGCCTCACTAGCTGTATACACATAACCATGTACATATATACGTGTGTATGCGCCTCACTAGCTGTATACACATAACCATGTACATATATACGTGTGTATGCGCCTCACTAGCTGTATACACATAACCATGTACATATATACGTGTGTATGCGCCTCACTAGCTGTATACACATAACCATGTACATATATACACGTGTGTATGCGCCTCACTAGCAGTATACACATAACCATGTACATATATACGTGTGTATGCGCCTCACTAGCTGTATACACATAACCATGTACATATATACGTGTGTATGCGCCTCACTAGCTGTATACACATAACCATGTACATATATACGTGTGTATGCGCCTCACTAGCTGTATACACATAACCATGTACATATATACACGTGTGTATGCGCCTCACTAGCAGTATACACATAACCATGTACATATATACGTGTGTATGCGCCTCACTAGCTGTATACACATAACCATGTACATATATACGTGTGTACGCGCCTCACTAGCAGTATATACACATAACCATGTACATATATACGTGTGTATGCGCCTCACTAGCTGTATACACATAACCATGTACATATATACGTGTGTATGCGCCTCACTAGCAGTATACACATAACCATGTACATATATACGTGTGTATGCGCCTCACTAGCTGTATACACATAACCATGTACATATATACGTGTGTATGCGCCTCACTAGCTGTATATACACATAACCATGTACATATATACGTGTGTATGCGCCTCACTAGCTGTATATACATAACCATGTACATATATACGTGTGTATGCGCCTCACTAGCTGTATACACATAACCATGTACATATATACGTGTGTACGCGCCTCACTAGCTGTATATACACATAACCATGTACATATATACGTGTGTATGCGCCTCACTAGCTGTATATACACATAACCATGTACCTATATACGTGTGTATGCGCCTCACTAGCAGTATACACATAACCATGTACATATATACGTGTGTATGCGCTTCACTAGCAGTATACACATAACCATGTACGTGTGTACGCGCCTCACTAGCTGTATACACATAACCATGTACATATATACGTGTGTATGCGCCTCACTAGCTGTATACACATAACCATGTACATATATACGCGTGTATGCGCCTCACTAGCTGTATACACATAACCATGTACATATATACGCGTGTATGCGCCTCACTAGCTGTATATACACATAACCATGTACATATATACGTGTGTATGCGCCTCACTAGCTGTATACACATAACCATGTACATATATACGTGTGTATGCGCCTCACTAGCTGTATACACATAACCATGTACATATATACGTGTGTATGCGCCTCACTAGCTGTATACACATAACCATGTACATATATACGTGTATGCGCCTCACTAGCAGTATACACATAACCATGTACATATATACGTGTATGCGCCTCACTAGCAGTATACACATAACCATGTACATATATACGTGTGTACGCGCCTCACTAGCTGTATACACATAACCATGTACATATATACGTGTGTATGCGCCTCACTAGCTGTATACACATAACCATGTACCTATATACGTGTGTATGCGCCTCACTAGCTGTATACACATAACCATGTACATATATACGTGTGTATGCGCCTCACTAGCTGTATACACATAACCATGTACATATATACGTGTGTATGCGCCTCACTAGCTGTATACACATAACCATGTACATATATACGTGTGTATGCGCCTCACTAGCAGTATACACATAACCATGTACATATATACGTGTGTATGCGCCTCACTAGCAGTATACACATAACCATGTACATATATACGTGTGTATGCGCCTCACTAGCTGTATACACATAACCATGTACATATATACGCGTGTATGCGCCTCACTAGCAGTATACACATAACCATGTACATATATACGCGTGTATGCGCCTCACTAGCTGTATACACATAACCATGTACATATATACGTGTGTATGCGCCTCACTAGCAGTATACACATAACCATGTACATATATACGTGTGTACGCGCCTCACTAGCAGTATACACATAACCATGTACATATATACGTGTGTATGCGCCTCACTAGCAGTATACACATAACCATGTACATATATACGTGTGTATGCGCCTCACTAGCTGTATACACATAACCATGTACATATATACGTGTGTATGCGCCTCACTAGCTGTATACACATAACCATGTACATATATACGTGTGTATGCGCCTCACTAGCAGTATACACATAACCATGTACATATATACGCGTGTATGCGCCTCACTAGCTGTATACACATAACCATGTACATATATACGTGTGTATGCGCCTCACTAGCAGTATACACATAACCATGTACATATATACGTGTGTACGCGCCTCACTAGCAGTATACACATAACCATGTACATATATACGTGTGTATGCGCCTCACTAGCAGTATACACATAACCATGTACATATATACGTGTGTATGCGCCTCACTAGCAGTATACACATAACCATGTACATATATACGTGTGTACGCGCCTCACTAGCAGTATACACATAACCATGTACATATATACGTGTGTATGCGCCTCACTAGCTGTATACACATAACCATGTACATATATACGTGTGTATGCGCCTCACTAGCTGTATATACACATAACCATGTACATATATACGTGTGTATGCACCTCACTAGCTGTATACACATAACCATGTACATATATACGTGTGTATGCGCCTCACTAGCTGTATACACATAACCATGTACATACATATGCGTGTATGCACCTCACTAGCTGTATATACACATAACCATGTACATATATACGTGTGTATGCGCCTCACTAGCTGTATACACATAACCATGTACATATATACCTGTGTATGCGCCTCACTAGCTGTATACACATAACCATGTACATATATACGTGTATGCGCCTCACTAGCTGTATACACATAACCATGTACATATATACGTGTGTATGCGCCTCACTAGCAGTATACACATAACCATGTACATATATACGTGTGTATGCGCCTCACTAGCTGTATACACATAACCATGTACCTATATACGTGTGTATGCGCCTCACTAGCAGTATACACATAACCATGTACATATATACGTGTGTATGCGCCTCACTAGCTGTATACACATAACCATGTACATATATACGTGTGTATGCGCCTCACTAGCTGTATACACATAACCATGTACATATATACGTGTGTATGCGCCTCACTAGCTGTATACACATAACCATGTACATATATACGTGTGTATTCGCCTCACTAGCTGTATACACATAACCATGTACATATATACGTGTGTATGCGCCTCACTAGCTGTATACACATAACCATGTACATATATACCTGTGTATGCGCCTCACTAGCTGTATACACATAACCATGTACATATATACGTGTATGCGCCTCACTAGCTGTATACACATAACCATGTACATATATACGTGTGTATGCGCCTCACTAGCAGTATACACATAACCATGTACATATATACGTGTGTATGCGCCTCACTAGCTGTATACACATAACCATGTACCTATATACGTGTGTATGCGCCTCACTAGCAGTATACACATAACCATGTACATATATACGTGTGTATGCGCCTCACTAGCTGTATACACATAACCATGTACCTATATACGTGTGTATGCGCCTCACTAGCAGTATACACATAACCATGTACATATATACGTGTGTATGCGCCTCACTAGCTGTATACACATAACCATGTACATATATACGTGTGTATGCGCCTCACTAGCTGTATACACATAACCATGTACATATATACGTGTGTATGCGCCTCACTAGCTGTATACACATAACCATGTACATATATACGTGTGTATTCGCCTCACTAGCTGTATACACATAACCATGTACATATATACGTGTGTATGCGCCTCACTAGCAGTATACACATAACCATGTACATATATACGTGTGTATGCGCCTCACTAGCAGTATACACATAACCATGTAAATACATATGCGTGTATGCGCCTCACTAGCAGTATACACATAACCATGTACGTGTGTACGCACCTCACTAGCAGTATACACATAACCATGTACGTGTGTATGCGCCTCACTAGCTGTATACACATAACCATGTACATATATACGTGTGTATGCGCCTCACTAGCTGTATACACATAACCATGTACATATATACGTGTGTATGCGCCTCACTAGCTGTATACACATAACCATGTACATATATACGTGTGTATGCGCCTCACTAGCTGTATACACATAACCATGTACATATATACGTGTGTATGCGCCTCACTAGCTGTATACACATAACCATGTACGTGTGTACGCACCTCACTAGCAGTATACACATAACCATGTACGTGTGTATGCGCCTCACTAGCTGTATACACATAACCATGTACATATATACGTGTGTATGCGCCTCACTAGCTGTATACACATAACCATGTACATATATACGTGTGTATGCGCCTCACTAGCTGTATACACATAACCATGTACATATATACGTGTGTATGCGCCTCACTAGCAGTATATACATAACCATGTACATATATACGTGTGTATGCGCCTCACTAGCTGTATACACATAACCATGTACATATATACGTGTGTATGCGCCTCACTAGCTGTATACACATAACCATGTACCTATATACGTGTGTATGCGCCTCACTAGCTGTATACACATAACCATGTACCTATATACGTGTGTACGCGCCTCACTAGCTGTATACACATAACCATGTACATATATACGTGTGTATGCGCCTCACTAGCTGTATACACATAACCATGTAAATACATATGCGTGTATGCGCCTCACTAGCTGTATACACATAACCATGTACATATATACGTGTGTATGCGCCTCACTAGCTGTATACACATAACCATGTACATATATACGTGTGTATGCGCCTCACTAGCAGTATACACATAACCATGTACATATATACGTGTGTATGCGCCTCACTAGCTGTATACACATAACCATGTACATATATACGTGTGTATGCGCCTCACTAGCTGTATACACATAACCATGTACATATATACGTGTGTATGCGCCTCACTAGCTGTATACACATAACCATGTACATATATACGTGTGTATGCGCCTCACTAGCTGTATACACATAACCATGTACATATATACGTGTGTATGCGCCTCACTAGCTGTATACACATAACCATGTACCTATATACGTGTGTATGCGCCTCACTAGCTGTATACACATAACCATGTACATATATACGTGTGTATGCGCCTCACTAGCTGTATACACATAACCATGTACATATATACGTGTGTATGCGCCTCACTAGCTGTATACACATAACCATGTACATATATACGTGTGTATGCGCCTCACTAGCTGTATACACATAACCATGTACATATATACGTGTGTATGCGCCTCACTAGCTGTATACACATAACCATGTACCTATATACGTGTGTATGCGCCTCACTAGCTGTATACACATAACCATGTAAATACATATGCGTGTATGCGCCTCACTAGCTGTATACACATAACCATGTACATATATACGTGTGTATGCGCCTCACTAGCTGTATACACATAACCATGTACATATATACGTGTGTATGCGCCTCACTAGCTGTATACACATAACCATGTACCTATATACGTGTGTATGCGCCTCACTAGCTGTATACACATAACCATGTACCTATATACGTGTGTATGCGCCTCACTAGCTGTATACACATAACCATGTAAATACATATGCGTGTATGCGCCTCACTAGCTGTATACACATAACCATGTACATATATACGTGTGTATGCGCCTCACTAGCTGTATACACATAACCATGTACATATATACGTGTGTATGCGCCTCACTAGCAGTATACACATAACCATGTACCTATATACGTGTGTACGCGCCTCACTAGCAGTATATACACATAACCATGTACCTATATACGTGTGTACGCGCCTCACTAGCAGTATATACACATAACCATGTACATATATACGTGTGTATGCGCCTCACTAGCTGTATACACATAACCATGTACATATATACGTGTGTATGCGCCTCACTAGCTGTATACACATAACCATGTACATATGTACGTGTGTATGCGCCTCACTAGCTGTATACACATAACCATGTACATATATACGTGTGTATGCGCCTCACTAGCTGTATACACATAACCATGTACATATATACGTGTGTATGCGCCTCACTAGCTGTATACACATAACCATGTACGTGTGTATGCGCCTCACTAGCTGTATACACATAACCATGTACATATATACACGTGTGTATGCGCCTCACTAGCTGTATATACACATAACCATGTACGTATATACGTGTGTACGCGCCTCACTAGCAGTATATACACATAACCATGTACCTATATACGTGTGTACGCGCCTCACTAGCAGTATATACACATAACCATGTACCTATATACGTGTGTACGCGCCTCACTAGCAGTATATACACATAACCATATACATATATACGTGTGTATGCGCCTCACTAGCTGTATACACATAACCATGTACATATATACGTGTGTATGCGCCTCACTAGCTGTATACACATAACCATGTACATATATACGTGTGTATGCGCCTCACTAGCTGTATACACATAACCATGTACATATATACGTGTGTATGCGCCTCACTAGCTGTATACACATAACCATGTACATATATACGTGTGTATGCGCCTCACTAGCTGTATACACATAACCATGTACGTGTGTATGCGCCTCACTAGCTGTATACACATAACCATGTACATATATACACGTGTGTATGCGCCTCACTAGCTGTATATACACATAACCATGTACGTATATACGTGTGTACGCACCTCACTAGCTGTATACACATAACCATGTACATATATACGTGTGTATGCGCCTCACTAGCTGTATACACATAACCATGTACATATATACGTGTGTATGCGCCTCACTAGCAGTATATACACATAACCATGTACATATATACGTGTGTATGCGCCTCACTAGCTGTATACACATAACCATGTACATATATACGTGTGTATGCGCCTCACTAGCTGTATACACATAACCATGTACATATATACGTGTGTATGCGCCTCACTAGCTGTATACACATAACCATGTACATATATACGTGTGTATGCGCCTCACTAGCTGTATACACATAACCATGTACATATATACGTGTGTATGCGCCTCACTAGCTGTATACACATAACCATGTACGTGTGTATGCGCCTCACTAGCTGTATACACATAACCATGTACATATATACGTGTGTATGCGCCTCACTAGCTGTATATACACATAACCATGTACGTATATACGTGTGTACGCGCCTCACTAGCAGTATATACACATAACCATGTACCTATATACGTGTGTATGCGCCTCACTAGCTGTATACACATAACCATGTACATATATACGTGTGTATGCGCCTCACTAGCTGTATACACATAACCATGTACATATATACGTGTGTATGCGCCTCACTAGCTGTATACACATAACCATGTACATATATACGTGTGTATGCGCCTCACTAGCTGTATACACATAACCATGTACATATATACGTGTGTATGCGCCTCACTAGCTGTATACACATAACCATGTACATATATACGTGTGTATGCGCCTCACTAGCTGTATACACATAACCATGTACATATATACGTGTGTATGCGCCTCACTAGCTGTATACACATAACCATGTACGTGTGTATGCGCCTCACTAGCTGTATACACATAACCATGTACATATATACGTGTGTATGCGCCTCACTAGCTGTATATACACATAACCATGTACGTATATACGTGTGTACGCGCCTCACTAGCTGTATATACATAACCATGTACATATATACGTGTGTATGCGCCTCACTAGCTGTATACACATAACCATGTACGTGTGTATGCGCCTCACTAGCTGTATACACATAACCATGTACGTATATACGTGTGTATGCGCCTCACTAGCTGTATACACATAACCATGTACATATATACGTGTGTATGCGCCTCACTAGCTGTATACACATAACCATGTACATATATACGTGTGTATGCGCCTCACTAGCTGTATACACATAACCATGTACATATATACGTGTGTATGCGCCTCACTAGCTGTATACACATAACCATGTACGTGTGTATGCGCCTCACTAGCTGTATACACATAACCATGTACCTATATACGTGTGTATGCGCCTCACTAGCAGTATACACATAACCATGTACATATATACGTGTGTATGCGCTTCACTAGCAGTATACACATAACCATGTACGTGTGTATGCGCCTCACTAGCTGTATACACATAACCATGTACATATATACGTGTGTATGCGCCTCACTAGCTGTATATACACATAACCATGTACGTATATACGTGTGTATGCGCCTCACTAGCTGTATATACACATAACCATGTACGTATATACGTGTGTATGCGCCTCACTAGCAGTATATACACATAACCATGTACATATATACGTGTGTATGCGCCTCACTAGCTGTATACACATAACCATGTACATATATACGTGTGTATGCGCCTCACTAGCTGTATACACATAACCATGTACATATATACGTGTGTATGCGCCTCACTAGCTGTATACACATAACCATGTACCTATATACGTGTGTATGCGCCTCACTAGCTGTATATACACATAACCATGTACGTATATACGTGTGTACGCGCCTCACTAGCAGTATATACACATAACCATGTACATATATACGTGTGTATGCGCCTCACTAGCTGTATACACATAACCATGTACATATATACGTGTGTATGCGCCTCACTAGCTGTATACACATAACCATGTACATATATACGTGTGTATGCGCCTCACTAGCTGTATACACATAACCATGTACATATATACGTGTGTATGCGCCTCACTAGCTGTATACACATAACCATGTACATATATACGTGTGTATGCGCCTCACTAGCTGTATACACATAACCATGTACCTATATACGTGTGTATGCGCCTCACTAGCTGTATACACATAACCATGTACATATATACCTGTGTATGCGCCTCACTAGCTGTATACACATAACCATGTACGTGTGTATGCGCCTCACTAGCTGTATACACATAACCATGTACGTGTGTATGCGCCTCACTAGCTGTATACACATAACCATGTACATATATACGTGTGTATGCGCCTCACTAGCTGTATACACATAACCATGTACATATATACGTGTGTATGCGCCTCACTAGCTGTATACACATAACCATGTACATATATACGTGTGTATGCGCCTCACTAGCTGTATACACATAACCATGTACATATATACGTGTGTATGCGCCTCACTAGCTGTATACACATAACCATGTACATATATACGTGTGTATGCGCCTCACTAGCTGTATACACATAACCATGTACATATATACGTGTGTATGCGCCTCACTAGCTGTATACACATAACCATGTACGTGTGTATGCGCCTCACTAGTTAACACACATAACCGTGCACATAAACACGCGTGTCGGAGCCTTATCGCACACGCAGCCGCACGTCAGTAGTAAACAGCCTGGTCTCGTGCCCTCAGCAGTTCGGCACTGGCACAGCGCCCCTCACTCACGTGCGCGCAGACTTCCCTCCCCGGGCTCCAGCCCGCGCACACACGTAACTTTATGCTACACCTCCTCTCGCCCTCACAACCCCACCGGCTCGCCGGTCCCACACTCACCGGTAACGGACTCCTCGTAGGCCGCAGGCGGGAGCCAAGTGCGTCATCAATCAATATGGCGCTGATGTCAGGCACATTACGTCAAGCGATCACCCCGCCCCCGTCTAGTAGCGAGTCCCCATTGGCTAGTTGCTCTGCCTATCACACAGGAGACGGGATGTTCAAATTCGTTGGGCGGGATAAATGTGATTGTCTTCCCATTGGTTCCCGCCACGCTGTTTATGTTATTATTGGTGCGATAAGAGTTGTCAATCACTTAGTCCTAGTTACTGGTGCTTAGCAACGGCCGCTGCGGCCAGTAAGGGCAACGTCACGTGAGCTGTCTGGCTGCGCTGTCAACTTGGAAACCTGCGACATTGGATTGGATTGTCGTCTCTCCTGGCGACATTTCCTTGTGGTTATTATTATTATTATGATACCTCCCGCACTGTTATTAGCGTTATTCCCGCACTATTGTCTGTGACATTGTACAAAATAAAGCGTGAGACCTCACCAGACTTCCACCAAGTAAAGGGACAGTAAAGTCAAAAGGAAACTCATGATTCATTAAACTACTTTTTAATTTACTTCTGTAATCAAATTTGCTTTGTTCTTTGGTATCTTTTATTGAAGTGTAAAACTGTAGGCTGATAAGAGCTCAGGAGTGTGCACGTGTATGGCAGATGTATTTTTTATACAATGATATAAAACACTGCTGCCATATAGTACTAAGGGCTAGATTTATCAAAGCTGAGGCGGACGGGGCGCGTATACGCTCGCTCGCCTGTGGCGGGGACAAATTACCCGCAGGTAACCACCATTGCACACGCCCCCTGCCCGCGCACAGCCAATCACGCGCGGGCAGGAGCTGTCAATCTCCTCGGTCGGACTAGACCGCAGAGATTGAATTTCGCCACCTTAAGAGGTTAGGGAAGCGGCGGTCTGGTGACCGCTGCTCGTTAAATTATGGCGAGCAAGTTCTTGTGAGAACTTGCAGCCGTAGGGCTTTGATAAATCAAGCCCTCAAGACACATGCACACTCCTGAGCTCTTATCAGCTTATAGTTTTACTCTTCAATAAAAGATACCAAGAGAACTAAGCAAATTTGATAACAAAAGTAAATTGGAAAGTTTAATTTATACTTTACTGTCCCTTTAAAACCAGTGAAGGGTTGAGTGGTTGCCTTTGGCCCTGAGAATCCTCTGTCGCAGTCTCACCCACTTAAAGGGACACTAAACCCGAAACTTTAGTTTCATTATTTAGATAGAGAATACAATTTTTAAAAACACACAGTGCGGGGTAATCATACAGCAGGACCACTGACAGGCTTGTATTTAGTGTATTGTAGGAAATATTACTGCCCATTACTAGAGGATCTCACTATCCCTCTAACCAGATTGTGCTCCAGCTCCTCCCACCAGCAGCAGTAGTGTTTACTGAAGTGTTTCTGTTCTCTGTCCAGGGGGAACTTAGTTCCACATGCAAAAATAGTGCAGGTACTCTGTTCCCATGCGTTCCCGCTGGACGTGACCCCTGCATTACATGGTGCCTGATCCTAGCACTTTTAAGTAGGGCAGTGCATGCACACATCAGCTTTTCCTTGCTGCCTTACTAGATAGAGGGCCACTTATAGTGTAGCCACTTTCCTTGGAAAAAACAAGCATAAATAATGGTTATTAATCTGTCCTTGGTGACTGAATAACAAAGATTTTATTGCAAAACAGGAAGCTTCATATTTTGCTCTCAATTCTTTTTTTTTTTATTGTATTGAGAAGATATGGCACAACAAATGTAAACAACAATAACAGGACATACAGATTACAGCCAACACATTCAAAAGGGTATAGTCCCAGGTAAAGGTGTATAATGTCAGGTAACGGTGTATAATGTCAGGTAACGGTATATAATGCCAGGTAAATGTATATAATGCCAGGTAACGGTATATAATGCCAGGTAACGGTATATAATGCCAGGTAACGGTGTATAATGTCAGGTAACGGTGTATAATGTCAGGTAACGGTATATAATGCCAGGTAAATGTATATAATGCCAGGTAACGGTATATAATGCCAGGTAACGGTGTATAATGTCAGGTAACGGTGTATAATGCCAGGTAACGCTATATAATGCCAGGTAAAGGTATATAATGCCAGGTAACGGTATATAATGCCAGGTAAATGTATATAATGCCAGGTAAATGTATATAATGCCAGGTAACGGTATATAATGCCAGGTAAATGTATATAATGCCAGGTAACGGTATATAATGCCAGGTAACGGTATATAATGCCAGGTAACGGTGTATAATGTCAGGTAACGGTGTATAATGTCAGGTAACGCTATATAATGCCAGGTAAAGGTATATAATGCCAGGTAACGGTATATAATGCCAGGTAACGGTATATAATGCCAGGTAAATGTATATAATGCCAGGTAACGGTATATAATGCCAGGTAAAGGTATATAATGCCACGTAAAGGTATATAATGCCAGGTAAAGGTATATAATGCCAGGTAACGGTATATAATGCCAGGTAAATGTATATAATGCCAGGTAAATGTATATAATGCCAGGTAACGGTATATAATGCCAGGTAAATGTATATAATGCCAGGTAACGGTATATAATGCCAGGTAACGGTATATAATGCCAGGTAACGGTATATAATGCCAGGTAAATGTATATAATGCCAGGTAACGGTATATAATGCCAGGTAAATGTATATAATGCCAGGTAACGGTGTATAATGCCAGGTAAATGTATATAATGCCAGGTAACGGTATATAATGCCAGGTAACGGTATATAATGCCAGGTAAATGTATATAATGCCAGGTAACGGTATATAATGCCAGGTAAATGTATATAATGCCAGGTAACGGTATATAATGCCAGGTAAATGTATATAATGCCAGGTAACGGTATATAATGCCAGGTAAATGTATATCATGCCAGGTAACGGTGTATAATGCCAGGTAAATGTATATAATGCCAGGTAACGGTATATAATGCCAGGTAAATGTATATAATGCCAGGTAACGGTATATAATGCCAGGTAACGGTATATAATGCCAGGTAAATGTATATAATGCCAGGTAACGGTATATAATGCCAGGTAACGGTATATAATGCGAGGTAAATGTATATAATGCCAGGTAACGGTATATAATGCCAGGTAACGCTATATAATGCCAGGTAACGCCATATAATGCCAGGTAACGGTATATAATGCCAGGTAAATGTATATAATGCCAGGTAAATGTATATAATGCCAGGTAACGGTATATAATGCCAGGTAACGGTGTATAATGTCAGGTAACGGTGTATAATGCCAGGTAACGCTATATAATGCCAGGTAAAGGTATATAATGCCAGGTAACGGTATATAATGCCAGGTAAATGTATATAATGCCAGGTAAATGTATATAATGCCAGGTAACGGTATATAATGCCAGGTAAATGTATATAATGCCAGGTAACGGTATATAATGCCAGGTAACGGTATATAATGCCAGGTAACGGTGTATAATGTCAGGTAACGGTGTATAATGTCAGGTAACGCTATATAATGCCAGGTAAAGGTATATAATGCCAGGTAACGGTATATAATGCCAGGTAACGGTATATAATGCCAGGTAAATGTATATAATGCCAGGTAACGGTATATAATGCCAGGTAAAGGTATATAATGCCACGTAAAGGTATATAATGCCAGGTAAAGGTATATAATGCCAGGTAACGGTATATAATGCCAGGTAAATGTATATAATGCCAGGTAAATGTATATAATGCCAGGTAACGGTATATAATGCCAGGTAAATGTATATAATGCCAGGTAACGGTATATAATGCCAGGTAAATGTATATAATGCCAGGTAACGGTATATAATGCCAGGTAAATGTATATAATGCCAGGTAACGGTGTATAATGCCAGGTAAATGTATATAATGCCAGGTAACGGTATATAATGCCAGGTAACGGTATATAATGCCAGGTAAATGTATATAATGCCAGGTAACGGTATATAATGCCAGGTAAATGTATATAATGCCAGGTAACGGTATATAATGCCAGGTAAATGTATATAATGCCAGGTAACGGTATATAATGCCAGGTAAATGTATATCATGCCAGGTAACGGTGTATAATGCCAGGTAAATGTATATAATGCCAGGTAACGGTATATAATGCCAGGTAAATGTATATAATGCCAGGTAACGGTATATAATGCCAGGTAACGGTATATAATGCCAGGTAAATGTATATAATGCCAGGTAACGGTATATAATGCCAGGTAAATGTATATAATGCCAGGTAACGGTATATAATGCCAGGTAACGGTATATAATGCGAGGTAAATGTATATAATGCCAGGTAACGGTATATAATGCCAGGTAACGCTATATAATGCCAGGTAACGCCATATAATGCCAGGTAACGGTATATAATGCCAGGTAAATGTATATAATGCCAGGTAACGGTATATAATGCCAGGTAAATGTATATAATGCCAGGTAACGGTATATAATGCCAGGTAACGGTATATAATGCCAGGTAAATGTATATAATGCCAGGTAACGGTGTATAATGCCAGGTAAATGTATATAATGCCAGGTAACGGTATATAATGCCAGGTAAATGTATATAATGCCAGGTAACGGTATATAATGCCAGGTAAATGTATATAATGCCAGGTAACGCTATATAATGCCAGGAAATGGTATAGATTGCCAGGTAAAGGTATAGAATGCCAGGTAAATGTATATAATGCCAGGTAACGCTATATAATGCCAGGAAATGGTATAGATTGCCAGGTAAATGTATATAATGCCAGGTAAATGTATATAATACCAGGTAAATGTATAGAATGCCAGGTAAAGGTATATAATGCCAGGTAACGGTATATAATGCCAGGTAACGGTATATAATGCCAGGTAAATGTATATAATGCCAGGTAAAGGTGTATAATGCCAGGTAACGCTATATAATGCCAGGTAATGGTATAGATTGCCAGGTAAATGTATATAATACCAGGTAAAGGTATATAATGCCAGGTAAAGGTATATAATGCCAGGTAACGCTATATAATGCCAGGTAACGCTATATAATGCCAGGTAACGGTATATAATGCCAGGTAAAGGTATAGAATACCAGGTAAATGTATAGAATGCCAGGTAAATGTATAGAATGCCAGGTAACGCTATATAATGCCAGGTAATGGTATAGATTGCCAGGTAAAGGTATATAATGCCAGGTAAATGTATATAATGCCAGGTAACGCTATATAATGCCAGGTAATGGTATAGATTGCCAGGTAAAGGTATATAATGCCAGGTAAATGTATATAATGCCAGGTAAATGTACATAATGCCAGGTAAAGGTATATAATGCCAGGTAAATGTATATAATGCTAGGTAAATGTATATAATGCCAGGTAAATGTATATAATGCCAGGTAAAGGTATATAATGCCAGGTAAATGTATATAATGCTAGGTAAATGTATATAATGCCAGGTAACGGTATATAATGCCAGGTAACGATATATAATGCCAGGTAACGATATCTAATGCCAGGTAAAGGTATATAATGCCAGGTAAATGTATATAATGCCAGGTAAATGTATATAATGCCAGGTAACGATATATAATGCCAGGTAAATGTATATAATGCCAGGTAACGGTATATAATGCCAGGTAACGCTATATAATGCCAGGTAACGCCATATAATGCCAGGTAACGGTATATAATGCCAGGTAAATGTATATAATGCCAGGTAACGGTATATAATGCCAGGTAACGGTATATAATGCCAGGTAAATGTATATAATGCCAGGTAACGGTATATAATGCCAGGTAACGGTATATAATGCCAGGTAAATGTATATAATGCCAGGTAACGGTGTATAATGCCAGGTAAATGTATATAATGCCAGGTAACAGTATATAATGCCAGGTAAATGTATATAATGCCAGGTAACGGTATATAATGCCAGGTAAAGGTATATAATGCCAGGTAAATGTATATAATGCCAGGTAAAGGTATATAATGCCAGGTAAATGTATATAATGCCAGGTAACGGTATATAATGCCAGGTAACGCTATATAATGCCAGGTAACGCCATATAATGCCAGGTAAAGGTATATAATGCCAGGTAAATGTATATAATACCAGGTAAATGTATAGAATGCCAGGTAAAGGTATATAATGCCAGGTAATGGTGTATAATGCCAGGTAAATGTATATAATACCAGGTAAATGTATAGAATGCCAGGTAAAGGTATATAATGCCAGGTAACGGTATATAATGCCAGGTAACGGTATATAATGCCAGGTAAATGTATATAATGCCAGGTAACGCTATATAATGTCAGGTAAATGTATATAATGCCAGGTAATGGTATAGAATACCAGGTAAAGGTATATAATCCCAGGTAACGCTATATAATGCCAGGTAATGCTATATAATGCCAGGTAATGGTATGTAATGCCAGGTAACGCTATATAATGCCAGGTAACGCTATATAATGCCAGGTAAAGGTATATAATGCCAGGTAAAGGTATAGAATGCCAGGTAAAGGTATATAATGCCAGGTAAATGTATATAATGCCAGGTAATGGTATAGAATGCCAGGTAATGGTATAGAATGCCAGGTAAAGGTATGTAATGCCAGGTAAAGGTATATAATGCCAGGTAAAGGTGTATAATGTCAGGTAAATGTATATAATGCCAGGTAATGGTATAGAATACCAGGTAACGGTATATAATCCCAGGTAACGCTATATAATGCCAGGTAATGCTATATAATGCCAGGTAATGGTATAGAATGCCAGGTAAAGGTATGTAATGCCAGGTAACGCTATATAATGCCAGGTAACGCTATATAATGCCAGGTAAAGGTATATAATGCCAGGTAAAGGTATATAATGCCAGGTAAAGGTATGTAATGCCAGGTAACGCTATATAATGCCAGGTAACGCTATATAATGCCAGGTAAAGGTATGTAATGCCAGGTAACGCTATATAATGCCAGGTAAAGGTATGTAATGCCAGGTAACGCTATATAATGCCAGGTAATGCTATATAATGCCAGGTAATGGTATAGAATGCCAGGTAAAGGTATATAATACCAGGTAACGCTATATAATGCCAGGTAATGGTATAGAATGCCAGGTAAAGGTATATAATGCTAAAAGTATATAATGCCAGGTAATGGTATAGAATGCCAGGTAAAGGTATATAATGCTAAAAGTATATAATGCCAGGTAATGGTATAGAATGCCAGGTAAAGGTATATAATGCTAAAAGTATATAATGCCAGGTAATTGTATCTAATTATAACAACCCAAATCAATTTGAGTAAAATAAGGGTGCGCCAACTACTGTGAAATAAAGCAGAAAAGATAAAATACAATCTATAAGATAACTAATAAACAATTAATCATAATAAGTGATTGAATAATACGTGGCTCTAAATGAGATAACAAAATTCATACAGTTACTACTTTATAAAAAAAGGTCATCAGTGTATCCAAATATATTTAATAACGTGTCCAAATTAATCCAATGTGAAATTGTTGAAAAAAATAAGTCTAAAGTGAATAAAAAAAATAGCGTGATAGTTTACTGAAAGATTTTGTATATTCTCTGTGGAAATCCAGCGTTCTCACAACGGGCAGGTCCCTTCAGAAAGAATCAGATCCAACAAATCATCCTAGAAATAGGAACAAAAAGAGGCGCCCAATAGGGTAATAACGTAATGACCAGTGGCACAGCTAATGAGTACTCCTATATACTCACAAGGGATCGATTATTAGTATTGGAAACTGAAGTTTTAGCGTAGTTGGAATCATTAGGAATATTAGTATTAGAATCACTTAGCATTTCAAATCGATTTGATAACCTTAGGTTATTATCATTATGGCCATCTGAATAGATCACTCTAGAGTCATGACGAAGATCACTATCGCTAAATCTCAAAGGTTGCCCTTTTTCCTGAGACCAAGCTGGTCTATGTTGATCAGAAATATGGGGGTTGTAGCCCTCTTTGTGAAGGGGTTTAGTCGGGTAATGAGAAGGATGTGTTCTAAATTGATTCTGGGATTTATGACTATTTCTACGATCAACTACTGTCCAGTCCACATTCCTAGAATCACTATAATGTCTATAAGTGTGATCATTAACATGATGGTTCTGCGGACCATGATTTTCTCTCTCATCTAAATGAGAGCCCCCATAGTCCCTAGCCCCATTTCTCTGGTGTATAATTTCATCAGGAGTATTTTTTTTAGTGTAGTAAATGAAGTTCCTATTTTGTTTTTGTTAACATTACTATTATTACTAATTTTGTGTCTTCCATGATTGTAGGTATGAATCTCTCCTCTATTGTAATCTCCCTCATCTCACGTGAGTTTACAATTTTTATTGGCCAATAGTTCTTTTTGATACACTTCAGTTTTTTGGAGAGTGATTTTGTTTAATTCCTCATATTCAACGGAAGGTTTAAATTGGTCTAAATATTTTTCTATCTCCTCTATTTCTATAGAGGTTTTGGCTACTAAAGATTCTCTATGGGAGATCCGGATTTTCATAAGTTGGAGGGAGCAATCTCCCAAAGTTTGTTCCCATTTGGCTAATAAATTAGTATCGTTTTTAAAAGAATAATTTTTGAAAATCCTAAGTCCCCTAGGAATTTGTTTCTTTTCAATATATTTCTTAAGCATTTCAGCATCCCACCAGTGTCTACACTCTGTATTGATAAGTTCTTCTAATTTAGAGAATGAAGATTGTAAAGATAAATGTTCATAAAGCCCGTGACACACTGCACGCTAAGCAACGCGCAGGGAAGAGGTGATGCGCGGACAATCGCGAGCAGTGTGTCTTGGCTCTTCACTCCTTCGGTGACAGTTGGCGTGGACTCGCGTAGCCAAGCGCTGAGAGATTAATAATTTCATCTTCAGCCAATCGGCTCACGCGTATAAACACGCGCGTCAGGATGCGGGCAGCCAATAAGATTCCTCCAGACAAATGAGCTTCTGTTGAGAGGAATTGATTGGCTTGCCGCTCTTTTAGATTATTTCAGGGGCTGGTGCCTGGGTGTTGGTAGCTGAGAAGGAGGGAGGCCACCACAAACCGCCGATTTCTCAGTGTAGTACTAGAGTAGAGTAGTGTACAAGCAGCTGTGATATTTGTACTGCATATAGCAGGTACAAGCTAGCATGCTTGTGTGAAATACCCATGTAAGGTTAATGTGCAATAATTATTAAAAAATGTTATTATGATTTTTTTTACCACACAAAAATGTACTCATTTTTTTACTTTTTTGTACAGTACAAATAAAATAAAGCAATCTGATAAACAAATGAATACATCTTTGTTTGGTTGAAAAAATCATATTGCTGCTTGATTATTGCATAATATACACCATACATGGATATTGTACAAAATCAGGCAGTAGTTGTGGGTCAAGTTGTATTGGATTTTCGCCTGCACATCCAAAAAAATGTTATAAAGTTTTTATTTTTTGCTTTATGTTTTAAACACTTTATTTTAACCACTTAAGGACCACAGCACTTTTCCATTTTCTGACTGTTTGGGCTATTTTTAAATTTCTGAGGTGTTTGTGTTTAGCTGTAATTTTCCTCATTTACTGTACCCACACATATTATATACAGTTTTTCTCGCCATTAAATGGACCTTCTAAAGATAGCATTTTTTTCAACATATCTTATAATTTTTTGTAAAAAATATGAGGGGAAAAATGGAAAAAAAAAAACACTTTTTCTAATTTTGACCCCCAAAATCTGTTACACATCTACAACCATCAAAAACACTCATGCTAAATAGTTTCTAAATTTTGTCCTGAGTTTAGAAATACCTAATGTTTACATGTTCTTTGCTTTTTGTGTAAGTTATAGGGCAATAAATACAAGTAGCACTTTGCTATTTCCAAAAAATTTTTTTCAAAATTAACAATAGTTACATTGTAACACTGATATCTGTCAGGAATCCCTGAATAACCCTTCACATAATTTTTTTTTTTTTAGTAGACAACCCAAAGTATTTATCTAGGCCTATTTTGGTATATTTCATGTCACAATTTCACCGCCAAATGCGATCAAATAAAAAAATTGTTTCATTTTTCACAATTTTAGGTTTCTCACTGAAATTATTTACAAACAGCTTGTGCAATTATGGCACAAATGGTTGTAAATGCTTCTCTGGGATCCCCTTTGTTTAGAAATAGCAGACATATATGGCTTTGGCGTTGCTTTTTGGTAATTAGAAGGCCGCTAAATGCCGCTGCGCACCACACTTGTATTATGCCCAGCAGTGAAGTGGTTAATTAGGCAGCTTCTAGGGTTAATTTTAGCTTTAATGTAGAGATCAGCCTTCCACCTGACACATCCCACCCCCTGAACCGTCCCTGACCCCCCTCAAACAGCTCTCTTCCCTCCCCCACCTCATAATTGTCACCGCCATCTTAAGTACTGGCAGTAAGTCTGCCAGTACTAAAATAAAATTAATTTTTAAAAAAAATTTTCTTAAATTGATTCTGATCCCCCCATACAGCTCTCTAAACCCAACCCTCTCTAAATATTTACCGTCATCTTGGTTACTGGCAGCTTTCTGACAGTACCCAGTTTGCCCCCAAAAAATGTGTGAATTTTTTATTCTTAATATAATAATATATTTCTGTAGTGTAGCTGCCCCCCCTCAATATCCTACCTCCCTCCCCCTCCCAGATCCCTTACACAACATCGAGGATGTCCCCACCATCGGCTTCTTGCAAAAAAATCTACGCAAAGATCTTGATTTTTCCGCACCCGTCCCCCCGGACGCTTCCGTCTAGTGAGGCGCAGATGTGAGAAACTGGAACAGGATGCCGGTACATTGATGGGCCGCCCACTCGCCTCCCTGCTGCTGCTCACACCCACCAACGATCGGCACCATCAATGCCCGATGCAGAGAGGGCCACAGATTGTCTCTATCTGCATCTGTGGATACAAAAAGGGATTGCTGTGATGCCTCAATACCGAGGCATCACTGCAACCGCTTGAAAGCAGTTGGAAGCGATCAGGATCGCTTCCACTGCTTGAAACCCTTGAGGATGTACAGGGTACATCCTTGCACACTAACATTTTTTGTAGGACATACCCTATACGTCCTTGGTCCTTAAGGGGTTAATAAAGTCCTTGCTAACTAAAGGTGCTATATACAGTATAATCTATATAAAAATAGAATGGAACTTGAACCATTCTCAGATTATATAGATTATACATAGCACCTATAGTTCTCATAGTTTATAAATTTACCCAACATAAGGACTTGTTTTAAATAACATCAGGACTGTTGGTAGCTATATATAGCACAGTGTAATTTTCATTTTTGTATTCTGGCCCCATACTTGACCAGTGATATCAGGGCTGTTACAGAATGAAGAAATACAATAAAATAAATTACACTGTGCACTATATAGCTACCAACAGTCCTGATTTTATTTAAAGGGGCAGTCAACACCAATTTTTGTTGTTGTTTAAAAACATAGATTATCCCTTTATTACCCATTCCCCAGTTTTTCATAACCAACACAGTTATATTAATATACTTTTTTTTCCTCTCTGATTACCTTGTTTCTAAGCATCTGCAAACTGGCCCCTTATTTCAGTAGTTTTGACAGACTTGCATTTTAGCCAATCAGTGTTCACTCATAGGTAACTTCACGTGCATGAGCTCAATGTTATCTATATGAAACACATGAACTAATGCCGTCTAGTGTTTAAAAACTGGCAAAATGCATTCAGATTAGAGGCGGCCTTTAAGGTCTAAGAAATTAGCATATGAATCTCCTAGGTTGAGCTTTCAGCTAAGAAACCCAAGAGAACAAAGCAAAATTGGTGATAAACGTAAATTGGAAAGTTATTTAAAATTAGATGCCCTATCTGAATCATAAAAGTTGTTTTTGCCCTTGACTTTCTCTTTAAAACAAGTCCTTATGTTGGGTAAGTCATATAATCTATATAATCAGAGAATGGTTTATGTTTCATTCTTTTATTATAAAGATTATATATAGCACCTTTATTAGTTCTCATAGTTTACTAATTTAACAAACATAAGGACTTGTTTAACCCTTTCATGACAGGGTCATAATGTCTACATTGGAACAACGTTCCAATGTAGACAAATTGAAATCCCGCGATTGTGCACGCGATTGCGAGATTTCAATTATGGGATCAGGTCTGGGGGGAGTCCCTATATCGCTAGGTACACCCTCCAAACCGCGATCAAATCCAGGAAGCGCAGTTGGCTTCAGGACATCCAAAGGCTATGATGTTGTATTTTGTCCTAACAGCGCTAAAGCCCAGTGCTATTTGGATGGAATACAACGGCATAACATCGGTAAATTTTAAAATAAAATCAGGACTGTCAATTGGGTTCATGTGAGTAGACATGGATGTGTTTTGGAACTTTCAATAAAAGTGTGATTAATTTATTTTATTGACTTAAAGTTTAAAAATATTTAAATTCTTGAAAACAATTAAAAAGTGTATTATTAATACAAATAAAGATAAAAAATATTTTAACATTAAAAAAAAAAAAACAATTGTAAGATGGCTGTTGAAGGGGTGGTGATGTGAGAATTAATCATGAGTTCCTGCTTGTGTATTTGGTATATACATAT
Organism: Bombina bombina; assembly: GCF_027579735.1. Lineage (NCBI taxonomy): Eukaryota > Metazoa > Chordata > Amphibia > Anura > Bombinatoridae > Bombina > Bombina bombina. Next base: position 1,271,244,491 of record NC_069501.1, read on the forward strand.
AAAATGTATTCCTAAACCTTTCCAATTTTTAATTTGAGTGTTCAGTGGCTTTATTAAATTTTATTTGATTTTTTTCTGCTTTATTTTATTAAATAGAAAAACATTTATCATAGAAAATGGCCTTTTCGCAACAGTGTGCTTGGGATGCAGATATTCTGTTTGTTTTGGAAGTTGAAAAAAGACCTTGTCTTTACGACATGAGAATAAAAGAATATCGCAATCAGAACTTCCGGCAAATGGCATGGAAAGAAATCAGCGAAATTTTAAATATCCCAGGTACAGTATTTCTGTTTGTATGGAGATCTTTCATAGAATAGTCATAAAAGTGTTTGTTGTAAAAAGTGTAACTTAAACAATGTTACCATAATTAACTAAATACATATTTTTGTTTACTTATTTTGTTATGCAGAAGCCGCCTGTCCTGCCAAGTGGAAGTCCATAAGAGACAAATACCTCCAAATTTATAAAAAAAAGTGGATCGGGAGCAGACGTTATAATAGAAGATCCCACATGGATTGTCAGCAAATATCTGAGTTTCCTCAATCCTTGTTTAAAACCAAAAAGGTAAAACTTCCTATATCATTGTATAAAAATTATAATCTTAATTTCTGTGTTTAATTATTTTATTATATAATAAATAGAAATAGTTTAATAATTATTATAAATTCAGTTTATTATATTATTTATGAAAAATGTATTAAAACCATATTATCTTTTTTTTTAGGACTACAGGAAACTTTAGTGAGTTTCTATCAAGAGAAACTCCTCAGACCTCCCAGTCAGAGCCATCAACGCAGGAGGACACCTATATGCAATCAGGAACAGTGCAGGACATGACGGAAAATGCTATCAGGCACAGTGCAGGACATGACTGAAACCATCATAATGGAAAATCCAAGTTTGGAGACTTATATTGAGTTAAATCCAATTGTCACCGACAGCGCAGAAATAGCTTCACAGAGTTCCGACATGACAGGTTGGTGGTCAATTAAAATTTAGGATTGTTACAGTGCAGTATAATCAGGGTAAGAATATTGCATTTACAGCAAAAATATTTTTATGTGCTTTCAGATTCTGCTACATCTTCAAGAGATGCTGTTCCTGGAAAACGAAAACGTGTTCAGCAAAGCACTATGGAAAAGGTTTTGGAAGCTTTAAAAGCACCAATTATTGTTCCTTCAAATCAATCAACCTTGGAGTCGGATGCAGACCGGCTGTTTCTATTAAGTCTCTTACCTGATTTTATGAAGATTAATCCGCGTATTAAAAATAATGTTTAAATTGAAATCATTAAATTAATAGATAATGCACAAGAACATTGATGCACCGGTTCTGAATATGTACAAATGTTACTTGCATTTTGTTTAAAAATAATATTCAAAGTTTTGTTATTTTTTTGCATTCAGTTTACATTAACTACATGCCAATGTAGTTTACAGTATGTATATATATATATATTTTATATTTATACCTGTATAGTATATTTCTTTTAATTTGTTATTTCTAACTGGTTCTAGAGCGTGTTTAACAGTTATAATATTGTAAAAAAAAGGATCTATATATTTTAATAAAATCATTTGGCAATAACTATTTTTTGTTTATGTATGCGAGTCTCTGTTTTTTGGCCCCCATACACAACAGTCATTAGCATACATAAATAAAAAAAATAGTTATTGGCAATTGATTTTTTAATAGTTAAACAATTATGTATATATAATAAAAATAATTTCAAGTTTTGAAACTGTTTTGCATTAACTAAATGCACTTTATTAAACAAATAAATTAAAAGTTTTTATACAATAAATGTGTCATTTCAACAAAATGTGCCTTGCCCTCATTCGATGTAAAATACTTCACAAAAGTTTCTCTTGTTTGATCTGCTACTTTACTATAGTTATTGGCACCCTGCCTACTTAATCCATGGACACGATCTGCATCCACTTCTTGCCTCCATCGTCCAGATATTATATTTCCATTTGCTTCCTCCATATCCATATAGCCAAGAGGGCAGTACCTTCTTCTCTCCGGTTCCATTACAGCTTCCTCTACTCTGATGTAGTTGTGCAATGCACAAATGCTTTTTACTACAGTTTCTGCATTATCTGGATGCATGTACAATGAATCCAAAATTGCTCTCCATTTTGCACAACAGATGCCAAACACATTTTCAGAGATCCGCCTAGTTCTTCATAGTCTTCTGTTGAACATGATTTGATCTTCTTTAACCCCTTAACGACACGAGTCGTACAGGATACGTCGCACACAACCTGGTCTTTAAAGACCAGCGACGTACCCTGTACGACTTTGGGGATTAAAGCGGCTGGAAGCGATCCTGATCGCTTCCAGCCGCTTTACGGTTATTGCAGTAATGCCTCGATATTGAGGCATCCTGCAATAACCTTTTTCCCCCATCCGATGCAGAGAGAGCCACTCTGTGGCCCTCTCTGCACCGGCATCGATGGCCGCAATCGTTGGTGGGTGGGAGCTGACCGTGGGAGGCGGGTGGGCGGCCATCGATGAAAAACTGAAGAGAGAGGGGGGCGGGATAGTCGGGAGCGCGCACAGGAGCGCGCGCGTGCACAGGGGGTGGCGGGCGGGCGCGTGCACGGGGAGGGAGCGGGTGGGAACCGCTACACTACAGCAAATACATGCTATATGAGTGGCAGTAAGGGGGGATAAAATCCCCAACAAAAGTAAATCTAAGGGATCTGGGAGCGGGTGGGTAATTGGTCTGTGGGGGGGGGGAGCTACACTACAGAAAAAATTAAAAAAAATAAAAAAAAACACATTTGTATTTGAAAACAGGGTACTGACAGACAGCTGTTCCGATCAGCCAATAGAATGCGAGCGCAATCTGATTGGCTGATTGGATCAGCCAATCGGATTGAACTTGATTCTGATTGGCTGATTCCATCAGCCAATCAGAAAATTCCTACCTTAATTCCGATTGGCTGATAGAATCCTATCAGCCAATCGGAATTCGAGGGACGCCATCTTGGATGACGTCCCTTAAAGGAACCGTCATTCGTCGGGAGACAACGGAAGAAGAGGATGGATCCGCGTCGCCTGCTTCAAGATGGACCCGCTCCGCACCGGATGGAAGAAGATTGAAGATGCCGCTTGGAGAAGATGTTTGCCGGTCCGGATGTCCTCTTCTTGCCGGATAGGAGGAAGACTTTGGAGCCTCTTCTGGACCTCTTCAGCACCGGATGATGGATCGCCAACCCCCGCTTGGGTTGGATGAAGATGTTGGAGCCAGGACGGATCGGTGAACCTGGTATGGTGAAGACAAGGTAGGAAGATCTTCAGGGGCTTAGTGTTAGGTTTATTTAAGGGGGGTTTGGGTTAGATTAGGGGTATGTGGGTGGTGGGTTGTAATGTTGGGGGGGGTATGGTATGTTTTTTTTTACAGGCAAAAGAGCTGAAATCCTTGGGGCATGCCCCGCAAAGGGCCCTGTTCAGGGCTGGTAAGGTAAAAGAGCTTGTAACTTTTTAAATTTAGAATAGGGTAGGGAATTTTTTATTTGGGGGGGCTTTGTTATTTTATTAGGGGGCTTAGAGTAGGTGTAATTAGTTTAAAATTGTTGTAATATTTTTATTATGTTTGTAAATATTTTATTATTTTTTGTAACTTAGTTCTTTTTTATTTTTTGTACTTTAGTTAGTTTATTTAATTGTATTTATTTGTAGCAATTGTGTTTAATTAATTTATTGATAGTGTAGTGTTAGGTTAATTGTAGGTAATTGTAGGTAGTTTATTTAATTATTTTATTGATGGGGTAGTGTTAGGTTTAATTATATCTTAGGTTAGGATTTATTTTACAGGTAAATTTGTTATTATTTTAACTAGGTAGCTATTAAATAGTTCTTAACTATTTAACAGCTATTGTACCTAGTTAAGATAAATACCAAGTTGCCTGTAAAATAAATATTAATCCTAAAATAGCTACAATATAATTATAATTTATATTGTAGCTATATTAGGATTTATTTTACAGGTAAGTATTTAGCTTTAAATAGGAATCATTTATTTAATAAGAGTTAATTAATTTCGTTAGATGTAAATTATATTTAAGTTAGTGGGGTGTTAGTGTTAGGGTTAGACTTAGCTTTAGGGGTTAATCAATTTATTAGAATAGCGGTGAGCTCCGGTCGTCAGATTAGGGGTTAATAATTGAAGTTAGGTGTCGGCGATGTTAGGGAGGGCAGATTAGGGGTTAATACTATTTATGATAGGGTTAGTGAGGCGGGTTAGGGGTTAATAACTTTATTATAGTAGCGCTCAGGTCCGCTCGGCAGATTAGGGGTTAATAAGTGTAGGCAGGTGGAGGCGACGTTGAGGGGGGCAGATTAGGGGTTAATAAATATAATATAGGGGTCGGCGGTGTTAGGGGTAGCAGATTAGGGGTACATAGGGATAACGTAGGTGGCGGCGCTTTGCGGTCGGAAGATTAGGGGTTAATTATTTTAAGTAGCTGGCGGCGACGTTGTGGGGGGCAGGTTAGGGGTTAATAAATGTAATACAGGGGTCGGCGGGGTTAGGGGCAGCAGATTAGAAGTGAGCGTTAGACCCTTTAATCACTGACTCCAAATACCGGCGGTAGCCTAAAACCAGCGTTAGGAGCCTCTAACGCTGGTTTTGACGGCTACCGCCGAACTCCAAATCTAGGCCTTAGTGTTTGGTTAACTTACAGATATGAGATCTAATTATACCTACAAGCTCAACACTTTTTATTAGTTTGTGGCCTCAAAAACACAAATCAGGTCATTTATATACACAAATAAACCTTAAAAAGAAAATATCATACATTTTATATTCTGCAGCTGGTAAAAAAAAGTCATTGAAAACATATTTTATAGTATACTGTCCCTTTAATGTATAAAACACAAATTTATTAACCTGACTCAAGCACTCAGTAGAGATATCCATGACTAGCAGAATCTGTAGAGGTAAACATGAAAAACTACAGACACTACAGACAACAGTGTAGACAAGCTGCGAGGCGGTGCAGCGCGAGGTGAAGCTTGCAAACTCGCCTCGCGCCGCATCGCTTGCAGTGTGTCACAGCCTTTATTCTTAAGAGAGGTGGCACTGGTGGGATTAGACAACTAGTCTCTTACTAACTCTTTCATTAACTGAAAGCATAATGAAGGCAAAGCTACCCCAAAAGATGAAAGATGCAGCCTGATGAAACAGCGTTACCGCTGAGAAACGCGTTGCTGTGCTTGTTATATGTTTTAATTGATTTTAATAAACAACACTTTTATTGACACCTTGCTCCTGGTTTATTGGATTTTTGGATCCTTCCCTCTTGGTCCTTATTGGCTTGATCTGGCAGACGCTGGGAGGAAAACTGCTTGTGAGTCGAGTGTGCTGTCCGCTTCAGAGGGGATTGAGTCAGCCGAGCGGCCCTGAAGCCACGGTCTGACGATTATTGCACTGGATGTGCAACCCATTTTGTGAGTGTATAGGAGTACTCAGCTGTGCCACTGGTCATTACGTTATTACCCTATTGGGCGCCTCTTTTTGTTCCTATTTCTAGGATGATTTGTTGCAAATGTATATAATGCCAGGTAACGATATATGATGCCATGTAAATGTATATATTGCAAGGTAAATGTATATAATGCCAGGTAACGATATATGATGCCAGGTAAATGTATATATTGCTAGGTAAATGTATATAATGCCAGGTAAATGTATATAATGCCAGGTAAATGTATATAATGCTAGGTAAATGTATATAATGCCAGGTAATGGTATATATTGCTAGGTAAATGTATATAATGCCAGGTAACGATATATGATGCCAGGTAAATGTATATATTGCTAGGTAAATGTATATAATGCCAGGTAAATGTATATAATGCCAGGTAAATGTATATAATGCTAGGTAAATGTATATAATGCCAGGTAAATTTATATAATGCTAGGTAAATGTATATAATGCCAGGTAAATGTATATAATGCTAGGTAAATGTATATAATGCCAGGTAAATTTATATAATGCTAGGTAAATGTATATAATGCCAGTTAAATGTATATAATGCCAGGTAACGATATATGATGCCAGGTAAATGTATATATTGCAAGGTAAATGTATATAATGCCAGGTAACGATATATGATGCCAGGTAAATGTATATATTGCTAGGTAAATGTATATAATGCCAGGTAAATGTATATAATGCCAGGTAAATGTATATATTGCTAGGTAAATGTATATAATGCCAGGTAAATGTATATAATGCTAGGTAAATGTATATAATGCCAGGTAACGATATATGATGCCAGGTAAATGTATATATTGCTAGGTAAATGTATATAATGCCAGGTAAATGTATATAATGCCAGGTAAATGTATAGAATGCTAGGTAAATGTATATAATGCCAGGTAAATGTATATAATGCCAGGTAAATGTATAGAATGCCAGGTAAATGTATATAATGCTAGGTAAATGTATATAATGCCAGGTAAATGTATATAAGCCAGGTAAATGTATATAATGCTAGGTAAATGTATATAATGCCAGGTAAATGTATATAATGCTAGGTAAATGTATATAATGCCAGGTAAATGTATATAATGCTAGGTAAATGTATATAATGCCAGGTAAATGTATATAATGCTAGGTAAATGTATATAATGCCAGGTAAATGTATATAATGCCAGGTAAATGTATATAATGCTAGGTAAATGTATATAATGCCAGGTAAATGTATAGAATGCTAGGTAAATGTATATAATGCCAGGTAAATGTATATAATGCCAGGTAAATGTATATAATGGTAGGTAAATGTATATAATGCCAGGTAAATGTATATAATGCCAGGTAAATGTATAGAATGCTAGGTAAATGTATATAATGCCAGGTAAATTTATATAATGCTAGGTAATGGTATAGATTGCCAGGTAAAGGTATATAATGCCAGGTAACAATATATAATGTCAGGTAAAGGTATATAATGCCAGGTAAAGGTATATAATGCCAGGTAAAGGTGTATAATGCCAGGTAAAGGTATATAAGGCCAGGTAATGATATATAATGCCAGGTAAAGGTAGGGGTTAATAACTTTAGTATAGTGGCAGTGACGTTGGGGCGGCAGATTAGGAGTTAATAAGTGTAATGTAGGTGGCGGCGATGTTAGGGGCGGCAGATTAAAGGTTAATAACTGTAATGTAGGTGGCCAGCAGTGGTCTGTAAACGCATGTATACATCTGACACTTTTGGGCTTGGTTAGTAGTCTGAAAACCAGCACAATGTTATTTTAAAATAAGCTATACATTGTTACAAAAAAAAACTCCCAGATCGGCTATATAAATGGATCATCTAGAAAACATTTATGCAAAGAAAAATCTAGTGTATAATGTCCCTTAAACTGACTGAAGCCACCGGAAGGATTCCTGTCTTAAGATGGGCTAGCTCTGGAGAGCCATAAAGATAGTGCGGAGTTCCAAGATGCTGAGGGGTAACCTCGCCTTCCAAAGAGAAGAAACTGATGAGTCTGCCACAACTTCAGGGGCTGCCTTGTTTTGAAGTCTAGGGAGATCATGTGAGAGAGATCATTGTAATCTCTGTTCCAGTACAACATTCAGTCATAGGTGGAATTTGGCAGATGGAATGGCATCTGAGGCCACTACCAATAGAGAGCAAGTTATATTGACAGTCAATCTATTGTAAAACCCAGAAAAGAAACCATAGTTTGTGGAATTATAAAGCGCTTTGGTAGGTTGATTCTCCAGCCATGAATATGAGGGAAATTAAGAACTTAGCTTGTATGTTCCTTTGCCATTTGGAAAGAGGGTGTCTGTACCAGAATGTTATCTAGAAATTAAGTGAAATGCCACAAACTGTTAATGCCTGTTTATGAAGGCAAATCTAAGAAACTTAATATGATCCCTATGAATAAGGATAAGCAAATAAGCATCTTTTAAAGGGGCAGTCTAGTCAAAATTAAACTTTCATGATTCAGATAGGGCATGTAATTTTAAACAACTTTCCAATTTACTTCTATTATCTAATTTGCTCAATTCTTTAGATATCCTTTGTTAAAGAAATAGCAATGCACATGTGTGAGCCAATCACACAAGGCCTCTATGTGCAGCAACCAATCAGCAGCTACTGAGCATATCTAGATATGCTTTTCAGCAAGTGATATCAAGAGAATGAAGCAAATGAGATAATAGAAGTAAATTAGAAAGTTGTTTAAAATTACATGCTCTTTCTAAATCCCGAAAGAAAAAAATTGGGTTTCATGTCCCTTTAAGTTTGTGGCAGGCATAAATTGACCCTCCTGCACTAAAGGAAGTATAGAGCGAATGTAACCATTTGAAAGCTGGAAAATATTGGAATAGAACCCTTGATTCTGTTCCTCTACTGGATTAATTACTCCAATAGTTTTCATGTCTATTACACATGCCAAGAAGTCTCTGGCCTTTAGAGGATCATAAGAGAGGAGGAATCTTTCTTAAGGAGGACACGACTGAAAGCCTATGAGGTACCTTATGAGGGGGATGATTTTTTGTACCCAAGGATCCTAAACCAACTTCTCCCAGGCTTCCTGAAAAAAGGTATAATCTGTCCCCAAGAGAACTTCATGTGGCGGTCAGATTTGGAGGAGGGAGCAAGCTTCTTAGACTGTTTGGACTTGACCGATACGATTTGAAAGTATCTGACTTCAGTCACTCTTTTAGTCGTAGACTAGCAAAAGGAATGACAGCATCCAACAGACAGTCAACACCAAACATGTTATTGTTTAAAAAGATAGATAATCCCTTAATTTACCATTCACCAGTTTTGCAAAACCAACACTGTTATATTAATGCACTTTTTACCTCTATGATCATCTTGTATCTAAGCTTCTGCAGATAGCCTCCATATCTCAGACCTTTTGACAGACTTGCATTTAAAGCAATTAGCGCTGACTCTTAAATAACTCCATGGCACACATGAACAAACAGTACATGTTATTAGCTATTCACAGCCAGACATTGAGTTAAGAGGTGGACTGCAGAGTCTTAGAAATCAGAAAATCACATGTCCTATCTGAATCATAAAAGTAAATAGTTTAGACTTTACTGCTCCCATTAAAGGGATATTCCAGCCAAAAATTGAATACACATAGATGCATTTCCATTTTGAATAGAAGCATTTTTGTAATATACATGCATTAGCAAAAATGCTTCTAATAAAAGCTATAGCTGTTTCAAAAATGTATTTAAGTATGCACCGTGCACCAGCATTTGAAACTCAGCACTTGCTCAGAGGGCCTAAGGTGCTTGTACCATCTGGTAATGACTCAATATGTTAATTGCTGACCTGATATCATTTTAAATGGTGCTCTGAGCAGCTGCAGTATTTAAAAGGCTGGTTCACTGAGAATATCTAGCTATGCTTCACATGCACATGCAGAGAAAAATGTTAACACTAAAACAGTGATAAATTTTACTGGAAGCATTTTTGCCAATACTTGTATATTGCAAATATGTTTCTATGCAAAGATGCAATTCATCTATGTGCAGTTAAATTTTGCCTGGAATGTCCCTTTAACCCTGCGCTTAGCCTTTTTATCTTGCGACAGGAAAGCTCCCTTACCTTCAATAACTGTTACAATAATAACATCCAGTCCAGGTCCAAAAAACACCTTTACAGAAGACCATGACTTAAACCATAAAGCTCTTCTAGCCAAAACAGTCATAGCAGCATTTGCATTTATACAAGTAATTTCAATTGCTGGGTCACAAATAAAAATGTATGCCGTGTTGACCAACTTCAAGCAATACTGAATTTCTTCAGAGGTTTAACACAGGTCTTGGCAGTTCAGGCAGCAAGAGGTAAAACACAGATCTCACAGTAGAGATGCTTGGCTTCAGGAGCAGGGTAAGCATACACAGGTATCACAGCAGAGGTGCTTGGCTTCAGAAGCAGGTAAGCATACACAGGTATCACAGCAAATATGCTTGGATTCAGGAGCAAGGTAAGCATACACAGGTATCACAGTAGAGATGCTTGGCTTCAGAAGCAGGTAAGCATACACAGGTATCACAGCAAATATGCTTGGCTTTAGGAGCAGGGAAGCATACACTGGTATCACAGCAAATATGTTTGGCTTTAGGAGCAGGGTAAGCATACACTGGTATCACAGTAGAGATGCTGTGACAGGCTGGAGACACAGGATACACAGGTACTGCTGTGACAGGCTGGAGACACAGGATACACAGGTACTGCAGTGACAGGCTGGAGACACAGGATACACAGGTACTACTGTGACAGGCTGGAGACACAGGATACACAGGTACTGCTGTTATAGGCTGGAGACAGGATACACAGGTACTGCTGTGACAGGCTGGAGACACAAGATACACAGGTACTGCTGTGACAGGCTGGAGACACAGGATACACAGGTACTGCTGTGACAGGCTGGAGACACAGGATACACAGGTACTGCAGTGACAGGCTGGAGACACAGGATACACAGGCACTACTGTGACAGGCTGGAGACACAGGATACACAAGTGCTGCTGTTATAGGCTGGAGACAGGATACACAGGTACTGCTGTGACAGGCTGGAGACACAAGATACACAGGTACTGCTGTGATAGGCTGGAGACACAGGATACACAGGTACTGCTGTGACAGGCTGGAGACACAAGATACACAGGTACTGCTGTGACAGGCTGGAGACACAGGATACACAGGTACTGCTATGAAAGGCTGGAGACACAAGATACACAGGTACTTCTGTTATAGGCTGGAGACACAGGATACACAGGTACTGCTGTGACAGGCTGGAGACACAAGATACACAGGTACTGCTGTGACAGGCTGGAGACGCAGGATACACAGGTTCTGCTTTGACAGGCTGGAGACACAAGATACACAGGTACTGCTGTGACAGGCTGGAGACAAGATACACAGGTACTGCTGTGACAGGCTGGAGACACGGGATACACAGGTACTGCTGTTATAGGCTGGAGATAGGATACACAGGTACTGCTGTGACAGGCTGGAGACACAAGATACACAGGTACTGCTGTGACAGGCTGGAGACGCAGGATACACAGGTACTGCTGTGACAGGCTGGAGACGCAGGATACACAGGTACTGCAGTGACATGCTGGAGACACAGGATACACAGGTACTGCTGTGACAGGCTGGAGACACAAGATACACAGGTACTGCTGTGACAGGCTGGAGACACAGGATACACAGGTACTGCTGTTATAGGCTGGAGATAGGATACACAGGTACTGCTGTGACAGGCTGGAGACACAAGATACACAGGTACTGCTGTTATAGGCTGGAGACAGGATACACAGGTACTGCTGTGACAGGCTGGAGACACAAGATACACAGGTACTGCTGTGACAGGCTGGATTCACAGGTACTGCTGTGACAGGCTGGAGACACAAGATACACAGGTACTGCTGTGACAGGCTGGAGACACAGGTACTGCTATGAAAGGCTGGAGACACAAGATACACAGGTACTTCTGTTATAGGCTGGAGACACAGGATACACAGGTACTGCTGTGACAGGCTGGAGACACAAGATAAACAGGTACTGCTGTGACAGGCTGGAGACACAAGATACACAGGTACTGCTGTGACAGGCTGGAGACACAGGATACACAGGTACTGCTGTTATAGGCTGGAGATAGGATACACAGGTACTGCTGTGACAGGCTGGAGACACAAGATACACAGGTACTGCTGTGACAGGCTGGAGACACAGGATACACAGGTACTGCTGTGACAGGCTGGAGACGCAGGATACACAGGTACTGCAGTGACATGCTGGAGACACAGGATACACAGGTACTGCTGTGACAGGCTGGAGACACAAGATACACAGGTACTGCTGTGACAGGCTGGAGACACAGGATACATAGGTACTGCTGTTATAGGCTGGAGATAGGATACACAGGTACTGCTGTGACAGGCTGGAGACGCAGGATACACAGGTTCTGCTGTGACAGGCTGGCGACACAAGAAATGTAAGGCAAATTGCCTGGAATGCCCATAAGGCTTAAAGGGACATAAAACCCATTGCATGATTCCATGTATATACAGGAAAAAGCTTCTACAGTGTATGCTTAATTGCGCCAAACGCTTGATACCAAGATGGCTGGAGACACAAGATACACAGGTACTGCTGTGACAGGCTGGAGACACAGGATACACAGGTACTGCTATGAAAGGCTGGAGACACAAGATACACAGGTACTTCTGTTATAGGCTGGAGACACAGGATACACAGGTACTGCTGTGACAGGCTGGAGACACAAGATACACAGGTACTGCTGTGACAGGCTGGAGACGCAGGATACACAGGTTCTGCTTTGACAGGCTGGAGACACAAGATACACAGGTACTGCTGTGACAGGCTGGAGACAAGATACACAGGTACTGCTGTGACAGGCTGGAGACACGGGATACACAGGTACTGCTGTTATAGGCTGGAGATAGGATACACAGGTACTGCTGTGACAGGCTGGAGACACAAGATACACAGGTACTGCTGTGACAGGCTGGAGACGCAGGATACACAGGTACTGCTGTGACAGGCTGGAGACGCAGGATACACAGGTACTGCAGTGACATGCTGGAGACACAGGATACACAGGTACTGCTGTGACAGGCTGGAGACACAAGATACACAGGTACTGCTGTGACAGGCTGGAGACACAGGATACACAGGTACTGCTGTTATAGGCTGGAGATAGGATACACAGGTACTGCTGTGACAGGCTGGAGACACAAGATACACAGGTACTGCTGTTATAGGCTGGAGACAGGATACACAGGTACTGCTGTGACAGGCTGGAGACACAAGATACACAGGTACTGCTGTGACAGGCTGGATTCACAGGTACTGCTGTGACAGGCTGGAGACACAAGATACACAGGTACTGCTGTGACAGGCTGGAGACACAGGTACTGCTATGAAAGGCTGGAGACACAAGATACACAGGTACTTCTGTTATAGGCTGGAGACACAGGATACACAGGTACTGCTGTGACAGGCTGGAGACACAAGATAAACAGGTACTGCTGTGACAGGCTGGAGACACAAGATACACAGGTACTGCTGTGACAGGCTGGAGACACAGGATACACAGGTACTGCTGTTATAGGCTGGAGATAGGATACACAGGTACTGCTGTGACAGGCTGGAGACACAAGATACACAGGTACTGCTGTGACAGGCTGGAGACACAGGATACACAGGTACTGCTGTGACAGGCTGGAGACGCAGGATACACAGGTACTGCAGTGACATGCTGGAGACACAGGATACACAGGTACTGCTGTGACAGGCTGGAGACACAAGATACACAGGTACTGCTGTGACAGGCTGGAGACACAGGATACATAGGTACTGCTGTTATAGGCTGGAGATAGGATACACAGGTACTGCTGTGACAGGCTGGAGACGCAGGATACACAGGTTCTGCTGTGACAGGCTGGCGACACAAGAAATGTAAGGCAAATTGCCTGGAATGCCCATAAGGCTTAAAGGGACATAAAACCCATTGCATGATTCCATGTATATACAGGAAAAAGCTTCTACAGTGTATGCTTAATTGCGCCAAACGCTTGATACCAAGATTTTGGAAAAAATGCCAAACCCCTGATTGCAGGATGTGGGAGAGGGAGGTAAATCACGTCCTAGCCCTGGAAAAAATCCATTACACTTTCTTGGGAAAACAAGATTTTATTGCTGATATATTATTCATATGGGAACAAAGGTAAAGCATCTTTTATATCATTGTAGTAAGCATAAAAATGTAATGATCGTCACGAGTATAGACGATTGGTACATGGATGCCTAGTTTTTCATGGTCGACTTTCAAACTCTGTACACGGCTATCTCAGTCTTAATCCTACGATGTACGTGTAAACACTGGATTCAATGTTTATTTGTATTTTGTTTATATATATTATTTCTGATGTAAGAAGAAATGTTATATGTTATATGTTATTTTTTTATTGTTGTAATAACTTAATAAAAACTATTTAATATAAAAAAAAAACATTGCATGATTTAGATAGAATATCAAATTCAAATTTTAAACAACCTTCTAATTTACTTCTATTAACATATTTTCTTCGTTTTCTTGTTATCCTTATTTGAAAAGCAGAAATGTAAGCTCAAGAGTGTGCACGTGTCTGCAGCACTATATAGCAGCAGTTTTGCAACAATGTTATACATTAGCAGGAGCACTAGATGGCAGCACTATTTCCTGCCATGTAGGGCTTCAGGCAGGTGCACACTACCTACCTAGGTATCTCTTCAACAAAGAATAACATGAGAATTAAATAAATTTGACAATTTTGAAGTGGCAGAGGAATGCAGACTCCTGGTTTATAAAATTCAGAAGATGCTGGCAGAGGTTAGAAGAATTGCTTATTCTGCCTTCTGCACGCTGAAAGAGTTGCAATCCCTTTTGGGCCTGCTCAACTTTGCGGGGCAAGTTATCCCTTAACAAAGACATGAGGGATGATCTCCAGATTTGGGATCAGTTTCTGAGGAATTTCAATGGGGTTTGCATTTGGCGCAAGCCTCAGACGTCCACGCATTCCATCCATTTATTTACGCATGCTGCAGGATCCTTTGGCTATGGAGCTTACCTAAACGGTAAGTGGAGTGCGGAGCCATGGCCTGTGGAATGGACTGTCAACGGGCTTACCAGGAACCTTTGCCTCCTGGACTCTTCCCCATATTGGTGGCACTGGAGATATGGGGTGACAAACTGAAGGACAGCTCAGTTGTTTTTTGGACAGACAATATGAGTGTGGTCTTTGCCATCAATAGACTCTCCTCGTCATCCCCAACAGTGGTAAGATATCTTCGGATTCTGGTCTTGGGATGCCTTAAGTGGAACATTGAGTTTCAGACGAGGCATGTCCCTGGGGTTTCTAATATCATAGCTGATGCACTTTCCCATTTTCAATGGGATATTTTTAGGAAGGTTGCGCCTAACGCCGCAACTCATAGTGTTCCCTGTCCTCCTTTCCTTTGGCAGGAGGTACTGGATGGCAATCAATGACACCGCTACTGAAGGCTTCCCTGGCACCTTCCACTTGGAAATCATACATGAGGTATTGGGAAGAATAGGTTTTCTTCTGTGAGGTTCAGGGATTTTCATCCTGCGCAGGTGAGCAAGATTGGTTGTTGCGATTGCTCGCGGAGCTTAGGGGTAGACAAGTAAAAAAGAGGGCGGTAACAGCGAGATTATCGGTGGTATCCTTCTTTTGTAAGTTGCTTACTCTTCCAAGATGTTTTTGGTTCGCCAAATTCTACGGGGCTGGGGGAGGTTGGAGGTATGACGAAAGGATATACGGGAGCCCATAACCGCTGATAGGTTACTCCTTTTACTCCAGGTTCTACCTGATGTCTGCTCCTCAGCTTATGAGGTGCAGCTCTTTTCCGCAGCATTTTCTATGGCATTTCACGGGGGCCCTTAGAGTGGGAGAGTTAGTACCATAGTCAAAAAATGCAAAACTTGGAGGGGTATTGTGCAAGCATGTGAGATTCGCTGAAAATGGGGTATTGTTATTTATGCCTAGATCCAAAGTGGATCAGGAAAGTAGGGGAGCATGGTTGTCGCTCCCTACAAACCAGGGAATTTTAAGATGCCCTTATGCTTTGCTGAGGGCCTTCTCGGATGTGCTTCCAGTGGGTTTTCACAGATTTCTAATTCACCAAGACGGTACCCCTCTAACAAGATTTCAATTCTGTAGGGTTCTAGGATGGGCTGCTGAAAAGGCAGGGTTGACTCCTAATATAATAGCCCCTCTTTTATTTAGAGTTGGGGCTGCTACAACAGCAGCTGCTTTAGGCTGGTCTAAAGGCACTGGGGAGGTGAAAATCCAAAAGGTATCAGCTATATGTGAGACCCCTTTTATCCCACTGCTAAGATAGTACGGTGTGTTTATGTTGTGATGTTTCCCTGTTTTGGTGTGCATTTAACACTTTTTTCTTTTGCAGGGCCTAGCAAAAGTTTCCTTCGTGTCTGGATAGTGGGGCACTGGGCAGCTATCCGAGCGTCAACGCGGCCTGGAAGACAGCAGCTGGGCTTTTCTTCTTCTAGAGTGGTGCTTAGATGGTTAGGGAGGAGAGGCCTTTGCTGGGCAGTTTTGCCTGGATTACTGCAGGATGCCATGAGGCGTTGGGAGAAACCCCACGTCTTGATCCTCTTCTTGGGGGGAAACGACCTTGGGTCAGTTCCCGGACAGGAATGCCAGTCTGACCTGCGCATGTTCAAAGCTTGGATGCCTGGTGTGAGAATGGCGTGGTCTAACATTATCCCCAGATAACGTGGCGACATATGGCCAACCACAGGGCTGCTTTCCAGGTCCAAAAAAAGCTGAACAGGGATGTTCGAGCTTAGAGGCTTTGTTGTGGAGCACAGGAACATTACGGCAGCTGATCGGAGCCTCTACCGAGGTGGCGGTGTGCATTTGTCTTACCATGGCATGGACCTCTTTATTGAAGACTTGATATGTAAAGCAACATGTCCTCCGCACTTCCAATAATGATGTAACATAGTAACATAGTAACATAGTAGATAAGGTTGAAAAAAAGACTGAAGTCCATCGAGTTCAACCTATACAAATCTAAAATACTTACAAAAAGCTCCAGTTAAGCTTAAATAACCCCATTAAAATGTGACCCATTTAATACTAGCAATCATATCCATGAATTTTGTTAGTATACAGAAACTTATCCAGACTATTTTTAAATGTATCTATGGTATTGGCATTCACTACCTCCTTTGGTAATGAGTTCCACAATTTTATTGCTCTCACAGTGAAAAAACGTTTCCGTTGCAGGAGATTAAATCTCCTTTCCTCCAACCTTAAATTATGACCTCTTGTCAGAAACAATTTTCTTGGAATAAACAGAGCTTCTGCCATCTCTGTATATGGGCCTTGAATATATTTATATAAAGTAATCATGTCACCTCTCAAGCGCCTTTTTTCTAAAGAAAACAGACCCAGTTTGGCTAGCCTCTCCTCATAGGTTAATTTCTCCAATCCCCTTATTAGCTTTGTGGCCCTTCTCTGAACTTTTTCTAGTTCTGCAATATCTTTTTTAGCAATTGGTCCCCAGAACTGCACTCCAAACTCAAGGTGAGGTCTTACCAGGGCTTTATATAATGACAGAATTATGCTTTCCTCCCTTGAATCAATACCTCTTTTAATACATGCTAGTATCTTATTAGCCTTTGAAGCCGCTGCCCTGCATTGTGCACCCATCTTTAGCTTGTTATCTATTACTACTCCCAAATCCCTTTCCTCCTGTGTTTGGCTAAGTCTTGTCCCATTTAAAAAATACGTAGCCTGCTTATTTTTACTTCCAAAATGTAGAACCTTGCATTTTTCCGTATTAAATCTCATTTTCCATTCACTTGCCCATAGTTCTAATTTTAGCAAATCCCTTTGTAAAGACAGTTCGTCCTGCTCTGACCTTATGACCTTACTTAACTTAGTATCATCTGCAAAAATAGAGATGTCGCTATTTAATCCTTGCTCCAAGTCATTTATAAAAATATTAAAAAGAACAGGGCCCAGTACTGATCCCTGGGGGACGCCACTGATTACCTTTGTCCAATCTGAGTATGATCCATTTACTACTACTCGTTGCTCCCTATCTTTTATCCAGTTATTTATCCATGAGCTAACATTTTCAGCTATTCCCAGTCCCTTAATTTTGTGCATTAATCTCTCATGTGGCACTGTATCAAATGCCTTTGCAAAATCTAAGTATATCACATCCACTGATTCCCCTTTATCTATATTTTGACTTACTTCCTCGTAGAATCTAATCAGATTAGTTTGACATGATCTATTTCTCCTAAAGCCATGCTGATTAGAACTCATAATCTTGTTTACACTAATATGCTCATCAATATAATCCCTTATAATCCCTTCAAATATCTTCCCCACTATTGATGTCAGACTAACTGGTCTATAGCTTCCTGGATCATCCCTGCTTCCCTTTTGTAGGAATATAAGTAACCACTAGGTGGAGCTAAAGCATAGAATTTCTGTGTGACACAGGTGTGCATGAGCCTATTTAAAGGCAGGTAATGTTAAGATCTGGTATATGCATGAAGGGCTGAGCTAGGCCCGAAACGTTGCTGATATTTGTTGACCCATGTTGTAATATTAATAAAGGTCTTTTATTATTGGAAGTGCTGGAGGACTTGTTGCTTTACATATGATTTGAGACTTGGTAAGTCTCCTCTGGGCACTCTGTTTAACAAGTGCTGTTCCCATTCCTGGCTTATTGAAGACTTGAGACAGTACCTACTTATATTTGGGGGCTCCCCTGTCTGTACGATTTGAAGCCGAGAACTCCCTAAGCCATTCTTGCATTGAGCTACACTTTACTTACTCTTCTGCATCCCTGGTACTGCCCATCTTGTTAGCATGGGTTACTACGCATTAGCTAGTACCTGATTGCCGCCGCCCCTGGTCCATGTTATTGGTGCTGTTTGTTGGTTCCTTGTGTTGCCACAATAAATATGACCTGCGGGTTTTATAACCAAGAAGTTGTGTTTTTATTTCTACGTTAGAAATAATGTTAAGGTTTATATTAAATGTTATCTTGTATATACTTAAGTTATTATTTAAGTTTCCCACAGAGGAGTGTATGGCATTTAATCCCTTAAGGATACAAGAGAATAGTCAGAATTCAAGCCAAGGGACTGTAAACCAGGAAAGCAGTCTGATCTTTCATCAAGCTCACGGAAAAATCCAGAAGAATGGTTAGTCAGTAAGCCGAGTTCAGAAGAGAGGAATACACCAAAAAGACAGAAATTCAGGAAGCTGAACAGAGGCACAAACAATAGAATGAATCACAATGTCGGGGCAAAGACTGATTAGCCAGGCAGGTTTAAATAGTCTGTTGGTAATTGCCCATTACCAACAGCTGATAGGAGGTGCAGCCAGAGAGCCTGAGAGAGAAAGAAAATAAAAAGGAAAGCATCCTCAACTAAAGCCCTCTGGTGACTCAGTGGAAAGTCACTGGGATACAACATGAGAGACCAGAGTTCAAGACCCGATGGGGGCATGACACTCTTAGACCCCTAGCCAAAATGGAAATTGCTCCATCCATATCTCCAATATGTAGAGGGAAAATTAAACATGTTGTTGAACTTTGCAGAGAAAACGCATGGTTTGTTCCATTCCTTAACAATTAGAAACTGAATCAGGTACTGGGATGGTTGACAGCTGTTTATGAACTGTATTAAAGAATTTATCAATCTTCCTGAAAGATTGTTTATCTGCAGTTAGAGGATCTTCTACCTCCAAGGATAGTAAAACTACCCACAAGAGATTGTGTATATGATCCAACCTGTAATTAAAGGACACGTCTTCTTCATTGGCATTGTCCTGGATTTCTAAAAATTGTCCTCAGAAGAGGAAATTTCTGATTCCACTGTGCCCCTGATTTATGATACTTAGATGGGTTATTCCTTACGGTTGTCCCTGATAAACCTAAGGACTGTGAAGGATTCCCTTCTGCCCCTTGCAAGTGTCCGCGTTTAACTGGTGGAGGTATGAAAGCCATCAGTTCTATAATTGTAGAATGGATATATTCTTCCAATTTGGAGACAATTCAAAAGAGGTTTCTTGGAATAATCCATGTGGGTTGTAAATCCCTGACCATTCTATGTAGGAGCAGTGCTGCATGACCCTGTCAAGAATGAGCCATAGAATCAGCGCTTAATTTGTGAGCAGGGGGGGCATACCAACACATTAATACAAAGCAAACACAATTGGGAAGGGGTTAAATTATCTGTAGATCACCCTTCCAGAGGGTCAGCATTATGTCAGCTTCATTGTGCTAGTTGGCTCCACTGTATATAGGATATAAAGTAAGGATAGGCAAGTGTCTACAGGTAGATAGCAGCACAGACTACAGTATAAAAGGCACAAAAAGGGTTCACTTCTTTAGGGGAACACAGAAATAATGGCCCAGTGTAAAACATGTCTCTAGAAGGTTTCAGAAAAATTATGTAGTGTCTATTGAAACAGAAAAATATGCAAAAACAGAAATTTTAGCCAAGCTTGGATTTAAACGTTACTCACCACTGCTAATGGTTCAGGACAAAATCTGCTGTGTGTAGGCAACATGGTCTCTGGTCGGTAAGAAGCATGAAAAGGAAGGTGCTCTATTTTAGCGTCAAAACATTAACCCCTCAGCTCCCAAGAAAATAGAGCATTTTATTTTGACCCCAAAATTAGCTGAAATTCCTCCGGATGGCCCAATCCAAGCACTACAGCAGACAAGGACTGCAGCCCCAGTATGCACTAAGGCCTACATCAATACATTTAAAGAGACAATTTTATGAATTTTGATAAAAGTGCCTAAAACTGTAATAAGTGTTATATGGTGTATGTGACTATGTCCCCAGGCTATGTGAAACGTGTACATGGCCATACTAATAGCCTGTGGGCTATGAAGGTGCATAGTACTGAGATAAGGTAAACACAAAGGTAAAGTCCTATTTACATCCTGAAAACAGTGCAGCTGCTGAGCTTGTAGCACTTGAGTGGAACTTTGTGTTTGAGCCCCTTGCGAGGGTTAACCACAGTTATCTAAACTCATGAAGTCACCAGGAGAGCTTCCTATGAATGCTGTATAGAAGGATTATGTAGTCTGTAACGCTGCATCTCTGTAAGTGTTCAGTAACTTACTGGAACCTCACTTCTCCTCTGCATCATATCCATGGAGACAACAGATCTGACGCGCGTTTCACTAACAGCGGCTTTTTCAAGGATCCTATTTTATATCACGTTTCATTGCACTTTTATTGTATCATTTGTGACTGATTTATAGGATTTTTGTTACATTTCTTTACACAATCAGTTGTCAATAGCTCAGGGACGTGCAGTCATAGGAAGCAGAGTCTCACCTGTCATGATAAGAAAATATTGGGCAGGGGTTGGGTTCCACTTATACAGTTGCCCATATAGAGGGCTGCTGGAGCGTGCAATGCAGTGTAGCAGCAGTCCTTGCTCTGTTTTGGTTGCTGGCTGCTTGGCCGTGGCTTTAAGAGGGCAGAGCTGTCAGCCTTTCCCTTCCTCCCTCCACTAGGCAGATCGGCAGCGCATTACTGGGATGTGCTGCTCATAGCTCTGACTGCTGCTGTGATAGCTCTCATGTCAAGGTGCTAAGGAGGGGCAGCCTTGGTAAATTCATTATTTTACAAGCATTTAACCCCTTATGTTTTTGTTGTTTAAAACATTTGTATTAAAAAGCCATCATAAGAGTATGCATAGGCTTATAGGAGCTTAGGAGCGTGCACGTGTCCTTGGCATTCTGTGGCGGCGGTTTTGCAACTATATAAAACATTGCTATGGACATTGTTGCAAACATTGCTCACATGCGATTACTCTTTGGCGGGGGATGCTAGGAGAGCTGGGCAAAACTGATGGAATAAGTCAAATGGAAACTTGTTTGAGATTTTGTGTTCTATCCGGTCAGTTTAAGATTCATTTTGACTTTACTGTCCCTTTAAGTAACACATGTACAATGAGCTGTAGATGAAATGTTACACAAAGCATTTATTCCTGCTCACAGCTGTCACAGGACTGACAAGCATAACACAATAGGCTCATTGAACAGAATAGTGTCATTTGCTTTATTTCACATTTGAAATATTCTAATAGATTCTAAAAGCTGAAACCTGTTTTGTATATTCCTGTAAGGTTCAGCTCGCTTGTAAATACAGAAAAAAATACTATTGCCGTTTGTTTGTTCTTTTCAGACAGTTGCATTTGAAATGATACTGTTCAGCAGAATGTTAGTCTTCGTTTTCATATGTTTATTCCATCATTGTATTATTCATCAATGGAATTTGCTTCATTTGTTGTACAAATAAACAGCTATGATAAAAAAAGCTTTTATAAACAATGTTATATAATTATACTGAACACAATATTTATTTATACTTTTTATTTCTGAGTGGCAGAATTTGTCTAGGGAATCAGGGTGTACCAAGAGCATTACAAAAACTGCCTGCATTATTTAAAAATACCATGTGTCATCTTTTTAAGCCAACTTTATCCATCTTTTATTAAAAATAGCCATGTGGCTTGGCGGAGCTACGCCATGCTGGTGCATGGACGCACTGTAAGAGAGCACGGAGCTGTTGGGGCCTTTAAGCTTTAAGATTGGCACTCATACTAACCACTGACCCTTCAAAATTATACCTGTCACTAGCCTCACACCAGGGCCAATATATATTCCTTTGGCACCGGTGGAGGGGGAGGCGGAGAGACTTCTCGGAGCTGCAGGAGCTGGAGCCGCGGTCGCCACCTTGCTGCGCAAACATTTCTCACCTGGATATAGTGAACCGCTGGCCGGAGCTGTTTATACAGGAGTGGGAGGCATACCCACCGGAGAATTGTCCCCCGACCGACACTGTAGCGAGGTCAACCTTGAGCAGCTGGCGGCTAACGGAGAGTTATTCCGACGACACCCGGAGACAGTTTTACCGGTCACCTCTCCTCATACACTTGTAAGAGCTACCAGGGTTATAAAAATATAAACGGACTATGCAGCTTGCAGGACAGGCCAGGAGCGTTACTTTTACTGTGCCACACTAACATATACGGAACAAGGCCTGTTTTCTCTCTATTGTGAGTGCATTTCACCAGTCAGTCCTTGCTGGCTCAATTTATGCCTAAGGATCTATAACCCTAGAATCCACCTCGCAGACAGTTTTGCCTGGGGCTTGCTGTACCCCCAGGGCCTTATGAATAGGACAGCAAATTCAGTTGTGGTTGTATTTAACTAGTTGAGCACAGGGGGGCCTATGGACGCTCTGAATTCCCTTTTTATTGAATTTATTGGCTCCTCTGTAACCTGGTCCCATTCATTTAGTACTACTGAGAGCCCGCTTTTCCAACTGCGGCTGTACTTCATTATTCCTTCCAGATTCTCAGGGGCCACTGCACCTCAACTATATTGACTGCCTATTACCATAGCTATTGCCCTTAGGTGGAGGAGTGCTGGGAGCAGTTTTTGTTTTTTCTCTCTCCTCTTGCTTAGCCTAATTACCTTACAGCTCTTCTATCACACCGCCCTGCCCTATAATGCGAGCAAGAAAGGAAATAAGCCTGATAAACAAATAAAGCTGCAATCCCTGGGACCCTCAAGAAACGGTGGTCTCTGATAATGCGCAGCCCCAAGACCCAACCTCTAATACACCAAGTCCCTCTGAACTGCACGACCCTCTTCAGTCTATACAGTCCCAGATTGCTGGACTCCCTTCTAAATCTGACATTGAATCCTTGAAGAAATTCATTAAGGATGAAATCAAAGATCTAAAAAAAGACCTTAATGAACTGGGGTCTAGGATGGAATATATAGAAGAAGGACAAGACCACCTCAACAATTTGGTCAGTTCTAACACTCAACAATTAACCATACATGACTCTATGATCCAAACCCTAAACGATAAGATTGAAGACCTCGAGAATCGAGGCAGAAGAAATAATTTGCGCTTGAGGGGAATAACCGAAGAGATCTCCCAAGATCAACTCAAAGCTTATGTTACAGAATTTTTTCACTTTCTACTCCCTCAAGCCCCAATTCTTCAGAACGAGGACATTGAAAGGGTGCATAGGGCTTTGAGGCCCCCTGCCAAACCTCCTGCTCCACCTAGGGATGTCATTCTCAGATTCCTAAAATTTACTACCAAAGAGGCAATCTGGCAGGTTGCAAGAACCAGGCGGTCAATACAATTCCGCTCTCACTCCCTGCAAGTTTATCAAGACCTTTGTCCCCAGACGATTCAACGCAGAAGAGAGGTCCGCTTCATAACTAAAACTCTCCAAGAAAATAACATCATGTACCGTTGGGGCTTCCCTCTCACAACGGTGCCCAATTGGTTTACAAAAGTTTCACAGATCTGGACAATATCTCTTAAAGACTTAACCTCTCCTTCGAGCCTCCGCCTGAGAGAATCCTGGACACACCACATAGAATTGACCAACCAGAAGATGAGGCCCCTAGGGACCAGAGAACTGTCTGGTCGAGAGTGGCGTCCAAGAGGCGCAAGACAGGCCCTTCTTCCACAGCTTCAGGTCCTTGATTCACCTTGTTCTCATTCTCAGTAAGAGACCTGATAGTTCCTGCCCCGTCTCAGCTGGTATTGAAATTTCACCTTTGACAACCTGACTCCAGGGGAGCCCTTCTGGCTTTGCCCCTCTGAAGTTTGCTCACGAAGACTGAAGTATAGTGGTACAGTATAATCTCATGACTTTGGGGCTTTCATAATTGTTATTTTGTTTAGGCTCTGCCTTATCTTAACACCTTGCGCATTCGAGTTATGTTTATTGTTCCTAACGTGCCATACGCTCTGATTGTAAAACATTTCTCACCCTTAAAGGTTTCCCGACATCATTCCACCCCCCTGGATGGTGTTCTCAAAACTTTTTGCTTGTTTTTCTTGCTGTTATATTGATATATCTTTTGATGTTTGTTTTTTCTTATTTAGGCTTGCTCTATTCAAACATAAGAGTGCTACTGTCATTAACCATGTTTGTTCCAGTTTGAAATGTCCCAGACGTGCTGTTTACTACAATGTCTCCTCATTATGTGCACTACAAAGTCCTACCATTTGTATCTTTGCCTCCTATTACCACTTTTATAATGGGTATTCGTGGTTCCCAGGTAATTACACTTGTTGCAAATCTATTCATTATGTACCCTGTTTCCTATTAGCTGTCTTGTCCTTTCAGCCTCACCGACCCTTTATAATCAGATGTCATTGCCCACACTACAGACCTACACCTCTACAATCAGTTTCTCCCTACAAAGTCCTAGTTCCCACCTGATATTATTCTATTTCAAGAGACCCATTTTAAGAGAGGGAGGGAACCTTTACAGTCTCTTAGAAAATTTGACCAGGTGTTCCTATCCTCCCACTCAACAAAACACAATGGGGTGGGAATTTTAATTAGGAAACAGATCCCTTTCGTCCTCACCAACATATTCAGGGACAAGGAGGGCAGATTGGTGGTGATCACTGGCCGGCTTTTTAACAAAGTCATTACTATCTCCAATATCTGTGCTCCTAATTCTAGTCCGACACAGTTTTTCCTCCAGTCCTGTAATACTATATCTGAACTCACTAGAGGAAGCTTGGTTGTGGGATGTGACTTCAATGTAGCCTTTGACCCTAGTCTGGATTGCTCGTCTGGATCTTCCTCGGTCCCTCAGCGAACCCTAAAATTAATAAAGACTTCCTGTCAAAACTAAATGTACATGATGCATGGAGAATATATCACCCTCAAGTCAAAGATTACTCGTTTTATTCTTATCCCCATCAAAATTATTCCCGTATTGACTATCTGATGATAGATGTTACTAGTTTGACCCTAGTCCAGTCCACTGATATTTCCCCCATAACTTGGTCTGACCACGCCATGGTTAGTTGTTCATTACAATGGCCTACATCACAGAGACATGACCGCACCTGGAAACTAGATGAATCACTACTGTCTGACCCTATGGCTAAACTGCAAATTCAGGATAAGCTAGAGGCATACTTTAGACTAAATTCTACCCCTGAGGTCTCCCCACTCCATTAGAGGGGAATTAATAGCGCTTAAGGCAGCTAGGAATAGACAAAACTCTCTAGTACTTAAAAATCTTTTAGAAGAACTGGGTAAACTGCAAGACTCTCACAAAAGATACCCCAAGGAGCACTCACTATTAGAACACATCCAACATAAACAAAAACAACTTAACCTTATCTTAGGTGGGGAGGCCAAACGTAGGGCTCTCTTTCTTAGGAGGAGATTCTATGAGGGGGAAAATAAGCAGGGTAGACTTCTGGCAAGGCTGCTACGTAATAGATCCTCTAAAAATTATATTATGTCTATAAGGGATAACAGGGGAAGGTTTGGTACTCTTCTTCCGATATTGCTAATAATTTTAGATCATACTATGAGGACCTCTATAATTTACATAGGAAGACTGCTCCACCCATACCCTCGGCCATCATAGATTATCTGACCTCCCTTAAGCTGCCCTCTCTGACTTCAGACCAAAAATCTGATCTAGAGTCTCCTTTCACTCTGAAGGAACTTCAGACAGCCATCCGCTCTTTCCCCTCCGGGAAAGCTACGGGCTCAGACGGTTTCGGCCACTCCTATTATTCCAAATTTTGTGACGTCCTGGCCCCTCCTCTCCTTTCTCACTTTTCCGATATTGATAACAACTCCTCCTAAGCCCCCCCGACCTCATTACCAATTACAGACCGATATCCCTTCTGAATGAGGACATTAAAATTTACGCCAAAATATTATCCATTAGATTAAATCGCTATCTCCCATATTTAATTCATCAAGTCCAGGTCGGTTTTATCCCCTCCAGAGAGGCAAGGGACAACACAGTCCGCAACCTTCACCTCCTCTGGTACTCAAAAAAACAAGGCCTTCCCACGATATTCTTGTCTACTGACGCGTAGAAGGCCTTTGACCGGGTTAGTTGGCCCTTTATCAAAGCCACCCTTCAAACCCTAGGAATCGGAGAATCTATGCTCCATAGAATCTTCGCATTGTATAATTGCCCAAGCGCGGTATACTCTCCCCCCCTTTCCCGATCTCGAATGGTACCAGACAGGGGCGCCCCCTGTCTCCCTTACTGTTTGTTTGCCTCTTAGAGACGTTTGCGGCCAAAATTCGTCAATATCCGGAGATCCAGGGCATACTGATTGGAGATGAAACATATAAATTGTCCCTATTCGCTGACGACGTGTTATTCACACTTACTAACCCTAGTAGAGCTATCCCCCCACTCCTTGAGGAATTAACGCTTTTTAACAGTCTGTCTAACTTTCTCGTTAATCATTCTAAATCAGAATATTTAGGAGTTTCCATGTCACCCGTCCTAGCCCAGCAAATTAAGTCGTCCTGCCCTTTTTGTCAATGCAAAACCTCCTTAAAATACCTGGGTACTCACCTTACTGACGAGCTAGACTCAGTTTACAATTTAAACTTTGTCCCCTTTAAGTTATCCCTGGAGCGCAAATTATCCTCTTGGCATGCCAGACACCTCTCCTGGATAGGTAGGATCAATGCCATCAAGATGACAGCTTTCCCCAGACTTCTGTATCTATTACTGGCCCTTCCTGTTCCCCTACCTCCCCGGTTCCTTCCGAACATCCAAATGCTATTCAACTTCTTTATTTGGGGGTGCAAACATTCGAGAATAAATAAAAAGACAATGCTGAGCCCCCGCATCCATGGTGGTTTGGGCGTCCCCGACCTAATTCTTTACAACCATGCGATTTATATTCAAAGAATCCTTGATTGGAGGTTACATAAATCCCAGAAAAGGTGGATCATCCTAGAGGAGCTTCTCAATACTGGTTTAAACTTACAATCAATTTGTTGCTCCCCAAGAGGCGAAGAACAGAGTAGAAATATAGAAAACCTGATCACTAAAGAGACCTTGACCCAGTGGGAGAGGGTCAATAGAATTAATCCTTACCTCTCATCCAGACCTTCCCCTTTGACCTCACTGATACACAACCCTGAGTTTTCCCAGACTGACCTGGGATTACATTTTAACGACCTGCCAACCCCCTCTGATATTGCCATTTTTCACCTAACGGAAAATGAACACTTACTCTCACTAACCCAATTACGAGAAACGGGACACACTTGGGCCCACAACTGGTTTAATTTCAGGAGCGTTCATCACTACATCTCTACCCATAAACATCAACACAACCTACTGAGAACATAGACCAATTTAGAAAAATTGCTATCATCCCCTTCCTAGCCATACTCTCTCTAAGATATACTCTATCCTAACCCAACCCCCCCTGGCAACTTGCCTCCCTCTGTAGAATCCTGGGAGAAAGAACTGGGGGTCATTATCCTCCCCCAGACGGCTTCCTCTATGTTTATCAACACTAAATCGTCCTCATCATCTGCAGGGCTCCTAGAGATGAACTACAAAATTCTCCATAACTGGTACCTCACCCCGAGATGTTTACATACACTGTACCCCACAACTAATAACCGCTGCTGGCGCTGCGGCCATATAGGTAGTGGCATGGGCCACATGTGGTGGTGGTGTAACAGTATCAATTCATTTTGGAGAGCCATTCTTTTGGAAATAGAGAGGATTTTCCAGAGGGCAATACCTTTAGACCCACTATTATTTCTTTTGAATAAAAGTATCAAACTCCCTTCCAAGGCTTACACTATATTGTTCCGCATTTTCACAAATAGCGCCAAATCACTTATCGCGAAAAACTGGAAATCCCCAGACCCCCCCAATCTAACAATGTGGAAGGCTAAAGTCTCAGACTTATTAGAACTAGAAGAATACAGATCATTCAGGCTAGATACCAGAGATCACTTTGTAATTGCACAAGATATGTGGGACCAATATCAAAAATTAAAATAATACCCTACCGCTCTTATCCAGCACTATTCTCTTCTATTTTTCATTATTATTCTTATGGAGACATAGTAACACAATAATCCATTTTGCAGACATATTGTATTTTTATTTGTTGTTTTGTTTCAACTGGAACGATAACTTGGCCACTACGGCTATCCTTTTTTTTCTTTTTCATATACAGTCTTTATTGTTACTTTCTTTGTTCGTTAAGACAATAGTTTTTATTGTTAGCCAATGTTAAGCATATCTGATTGTTTTCCTTGTAAGTTTTATATGTTTACGCATATATGTACACTCTCTAATTTTTTATCAATAAAAAGAACTTGGAATAAAAATAGCCATGTGGCTCTATTATGTAACTAATAGTATTTTAACAGTTACTTTAGGGGCACGATTCGCTATTAATTTACTATTTTAACTGATTGTGTAGGAACAATACTTTTTTTGAATCATAACATGCTTATTATTTGTAATACAGAAAATGACACGTATTTGCATTTTTTTTGTTAATAAAGTAAATCATGTCTCTAGCTAATGGGTTAATGGGTTAAATGTACAGAATATACAGTATGGCTATTTTTTCTTTTTGTTTATTAGTCTTGAATCTTTCTGTTTGTGTGTGTCTGTGTGTGTCTTTGAATCTTTCTGTTTGTGTGTGTCTGTGAGTGTGTGTCTTTGAATCTTTCTGTTTGTGTGTGTCTATGAGTGTGTGTCTTTGAATCTTTCTGTTTGTGTGTGTCTTTGAATCTTTCTGTTTGTGTTTGTCTATGAGTGTGTGTATTTGAATGTTTTTGTTTCTGTGTGCCTGAGTGTTTCAGCAGACTTATAAAGAGACATCAAACCCAATTTTTTTCTTTCATAATTCAGATAAAGGAGCATACCATTTTAAAGAACTTTCCAATTTATTTCTATTATTTGTTTTGTTCTTTTTGTAACCTTTATTGAAAAGTATACCTAGGTAGGCTCAGAAGCTGCTGATTGGTGACTGCACATATATGCCTTTTGTGATTGGCTTTCAGCTAGCTCCCAGTAGTGCAATACTGCTCCTTCAACAAAGGATACCAAGATAATGAAGCAAATTAGATAATAGAAGTGAATTGGAAAGTTGTTTAAAATTGCAAAATTGTCCCACCATTATTATTATTATTATCGGTTATTTGTAGAGCGCCAACAGATTCCGCAGCGCTATGTATGTCTTTCACAACATGTATGTCTTTCACAACTGAGCAGTAATTTTACCCATTGGCTCCCTGTAACATACAGATACATAAGTGTACCCCTTTGGCTGCCAGTAACACACATAAACAGAAGTGATTTACTCCATATTTGTAATGCATTGATGCATGGGAGGACCGGCAAGCACTGCCCAATGGCCCATGTATCACAAAATAAAAAATGATAGTACATCAAAGGATATTGCCTGAAATTTCAGTTATTATAATGGCCTGTGTTAGATATCAAATGCCCTATATGATGGGGCTAATATATTAAGTACCATGTGCTTGTATAGCTAAGTGTATGAGCTTATAATCGTCCAATAGCAAGATATTAATAATTCCCCAAGCTAGAGTTAAATACTAGGGAATCTGCTAGGGGGATTCAAATTGACAATCTAGCTCCTATATATCTAGATGGGGCACAGTCGCTTACAAGACAATGTCAATCACACA
The DNA here is from genome assembly GCF_027579735.1 of Bombina bombina. Lineage (NCBI taxonomy): Eukaryota > Metazoa > Chordata > Amphibia > Anura > Bombinatoridae > Bombina > Bombina bombina. The sequence continues at coordinate 1,271,274,612 of NC_069501.1, forward strand.
CACTGCCAGACTCCTAGCTTGCAGCTTAGTCTGATAGTTTGTAGAGGAGAGGCACATACTTTATAGACACTAGTTATGAACAAATGTTTTAATAAAATATATAGCAAAATAACTCAATATTTTACTTAATTTGAATAATAAAAAGATATAGTTATATATATATATGTGTATATTTGTGCTAGGCACTGGGGGAAAAGCTCTTCTCTATTCCTGCAAACCTTGCTCCTTACTAAGAGTTGAGCTGAGAACAGTCTTTTCAGTTAAAAGCTCAGCTCCTGCCTGCTTCTCCGTTACTGTAACCTGTACTTCCTACAAGCATAGCTGGTTGCCTAGGAGACTGGTGAGCAGTGAACGTGTGAAGCCTGGTGCGCACGAGCAGCTGATATGTGCGTACAAGGATCGTTGGTGCACAGATTGGTAGCTTTGGAGGAGAGTAGAATTTCAGCATAGCAAATAGGTCAATATTAGAAAAACAAAAAAAAATGTAATTGATATATATATATATTGTAAAATGTTTATATTGTTTGCAAATAGTACCTTTATTTTGCCATTTGAAATAGCTGTTTGTCTGCTGGAACTGACACCTGTAATGCCAATGTTGTAGTATCGGATATAGAAAAGTTATTTACTTAAGAAGCAGCTGCAAAAATCAACCTCCCAGTGGGTAGCAGAAGAGACAGAAAGCCCATTTGAAAGGGAGCTCCTGCAGCTGCTTTCCATACAATCACCTAGATTACGAGTTTTGTGTTAGGCTTAAAAAGCAGCGTTGGACGGTCCTAACGCTGCTTTGTAACGCCCGCTGGTATTACGAGTCTTGCAGGTACAGGTGTACCGCTTACATTTTTGGCCAGACTTGGAAATACCGCAAATCCACTTACATAAATTGTGTATCCTCTTTTTTTTCAATGGGACTTGCATAGCGCCGGTATTATGAGTCTGACAAAAAGTGAGCGGTAAACCCTCTCCTGTCAAGACTGGTACCGCATTTTAAAGCCAGTAGATAAGAGTTTTACACTACATAGCCGTAGCATAAAACTATTAACTAAAGTGATAAAAAGTACACTAACACCCATAAACTACCATTAACCCCTAAACCGAGGCCCTCACGCATCGCAAACACTATAATAAATATATTAACCCCTAAACCGCCGCACTCCCGCCTCGCAAACACTAGTTAAATTTAATTAATCTCTAATCTGCCGCTCCTAACATCGCCGCGACACCTACCTACATTTATTAACCCCTAATCTGCCGACCCCAACGTCGTCGCCACTATATTAAAGTTATTAACCCCTAAATCTAAGTCTAACCCTAACCCCCCCTAACTTAAATATATTTAAAAGAAATCTATATATAAATTACTATCATTAACTTATTCCTCTTTAAAACTAAATACTTACCTATAAAATAAACCCTAAGCTAGCTACAATATAACTAATAGTTACATTGTAGCTAGCTTAGGGTTTATTTTTATTTTACAGGCAAGTTTGTATTTATTTTAACTAGGTAGAATAGTTATTAAATAGTTATTAACTATTTAATAAACTACCTAGCTAAAATAAACACAAATTTACCTGTAAAATAAAACCTAACCTAAGTTACACTAACACTTAACACTACACTATAATTAAATTAATTCCCTAAATTAAATACAATTAAATAAAATGAGCTAAAGTACAAAAAAAACAAACACTAAATTACAAAAAATAATAAACAAATTACAAGATTTTAAAACTAATTACACCTAATCTAACCCCCCTAACAAAATAAAAAAGCCCCCCACCAAATAAAAAAAGCCCACCCAATACCCCCTTCAAAAAGCTAACACTAACCCCTTGAAGATCACCTTACCAGGAGAAGTCTTCATCCAACCGGGCCGAAGTCCTCAATGAAGCCGGGAGAAGTCTTCATCCAAGCTAAGCGAAGTGGTCCTCCAGACGGGCAAAAGTCTTCATCCAAGCCGGGAAGAAGAGGTCCTCCAGACGGGCAGAAGTCTTCATCCAGACGGCATCTTCTATCTTCATCCATCCGGTGCAGAGCGGGTCCATCTTCAAGACATCTGATGCAGAGCATCCTCTTCTTTCCACGGCGACTGAAGAATGAAGGTACCTTTAAGTGACGTCATCCAAGATGGCGTCCCTTCAATTCTGATTGGCTGATAGAATTCTATCAGCCAATCGGAATTAAGGTAGAAAAAATCCTATTGGCTGATTGCATCAGCCAATAGGATTTTTCCTACCTTAATTCCGATTGGCTGATAGAATTCTATCAGCCAATCAGAATCTAAGGGACGCCACCTTGGATGACGTCACTTAAAGGAACCTTAATTCTTCAGTCGCCATGGAAAGAAGAGGATGCGCCGCGTCGGATGTCTTGAATATGGAGCCGCTCCGCGCCGGATGGATGAAGATAGAATATGCCGTCTGGATGAAGACTTCTGCTCGTCTGGAGGACCACTTCGCCCGGCTTGGATGAAGACTTCTCCCGGCTTCGTTGAGGAGTTCGGCCCGGGTTGGATGAAGACTTCTCCCGGTAAGGTGATCTTCAAGGGGTTAGTGTTAGGTTTTTTTAAGGGGGTATTGGGTGGGTTTTAGAGTAGGGTTGGTTGTGTGGGTGGTTGGTTTTAATGTTGGGGGGGGGATTTGTAATTTTTTTACAGGTAAAAGAGCTGATTACTTTGGGGCAATGCCCCGCAAAAGGCCCTATTAAGGGCTATTTGTAATGTAGTGTAGGGTAGGGCTTTTTTTTTGGGGGGGGGGGGGGCTTTTTTATTTTGTTAGGGGGATTAGATTAGTTTAAAAATCTTGTAATTTGTTTATTTTCTGTAATTTAGTGTTTGTTTTTTTGTACTTTAGATAATTTTATTTAATTGCATTTAATTTAGGGAATTAATTTAATTATAGTGTAGTGTTAGGTGTTAGTGTAACTTAGGTTAGGTTTTATATTACAGGTAAATTTGTCTTTATTTTAGCTAGGTAGTTTATTAAATAGTTAATAACTATTTAGTAACTATTCTACCTAGTTAAAATAAATACAAACTTCCTTGTAAAATAAAAAACATAATTTATGCTTAACTGATACATTTATTTCTCTTGTGATTTATCGAGTCCACGGATTCATCTTTACTTGTGGGATATTCTCCTCCTCTACAGGAAGTGGCAGAGAGAGCACCCACAGCAGAGCTGCCTATATAGCTCCCCCCTTAGCTCCACCCCCCAGTCATTCGACTGAAGGCTAGGAAGAAAAAGGAGAAACTATAGGGTGCAGTGGTGACTGAAAGTTTAAAAATAAATATATATATGCCTGTCTTAATAAACAGGGCGGGCCGTGGACTCGATACATCACAAGAGAAATACATTTATCAGGTAAGCATAAATTATGTTGTAAGATGTATCGAGTCCACGGATTCATCCTTACTTGTGGGATACCAATACCAAAGCTTTAGGACACGGATGAAGGGAGGGACAAGACAGGGACCTTAAACGGAAGGCACCACTGCTTGTAGAACCTTTCTCCCAAAAATAGCCTCCGAAGAAGCAAAAGTATCAAATTTGTAAAATTTGTAAAAAGTATGAAACGAAGACCAAGTCGCCGCATTACAAATCTGTTCAACAGAAGCCTCATATTTAAAAGCCATGTGGAAGCCACAGCTCTCGTAGAATGAGCAGTAATTCTTTCAGGAGACTGTTGGCCAGCAGTCTCATAAGCCAAATGGATGATGCTTTTCAGCCAAAAGGAAAGAGAGGTAGCCGTAGCCTTCTGACCTCTCCGCTTACCAGAATAAACAACAAACAATGAAGATGTTTGACGGAAATCTTTAGTTGCTTGCAAGTAGAACTTTAAAGCACGAACCACATCAAGATTGTGCAACAGACGTTCTTTCTTTGAAGAAGGATTAGGACACAGTGAAGGAACAACAATCTCTTGATTGATATTCTTATAAGAAACAACCTTAGGAAGAAACCCAGGTTTGGTACACAAAACCACCTTATCTGCATGGAAAATAAGATAAGGGGAATCACACTGTAAAGCATATAGCTCAGAAACTCTTCGAGCCGAAGAGATAGCGACTAAAAACAAAACTTTCCAAGATAGAAGCTTAATATCCATGGAATGCATAGGTTCAAACGGAACCCCTTGAAGAACTTTAAGAACTAAATTTAGGCTCCATGGCGGAGCAACAGGTTTAAATACAGGCTTGATTCTGACCAAAGCCTGACTAAATGCTCGAACGTCTGGGACATCTGCCAGACGTTTGTGTAGAAGAATAGACAAAGCAGATATTTGTCCTAGGAACTAGCTGATAATCCCTTCTCCAAACCTTCTTGGAGAAAAGACAATATTCTAGGAATCCTAATCTTACTCCACGAGTAACCTTTGGATTCACACCAATAAAGATATTTGTGCCAAATCTTATGATAGATCTTCCTGGTGACAGGCTTTCTAGCCTGAATCAGGGTATCAATGAACGACTCAGAGAAACCACGCTTTGATAGAATCAGGCGTTCAATCTCCAAGCAGTCAGACGCAGAGAAATTAGATTTGGATGTGTGAACAGACCTTGGATTAGAAGGTCCTGCCTCATTGGCAGAGTCCATGGTAGAACCAAGGACATGTCCACTAGGTCTGCATACCAAGTCCTGCGTGGCCACGCAGGTGCTATCAAAATCACTGAAGCTCTCTCCTGCTTTATTCTGGCAACCAGACGTAGAAGGAGAGGAAATACATAGGCCAGATTGAAGGACCAAGGCACTGCTAGAGCATCTATCAGTACCGCCTTGGGATCCCGGGACCTGGACCCGTAACGAGAAAGTTTGGCATTCAGATCCAATTCTGGTGTGCCCCATAGCTGAATCAGCTGGGCAAATACCTCCGGATGGAGTTCCCACTCCCCCAGATGAAAAGTCTAACGACTTTAGAAATCCGCCTCCCAGTTCTCTACACCTGGGATGTGGATTGCTGAGAGATGGCAAGAGTGATCCTCAGCCCATCGGATTATTTTGGTTACCTCCATCATCGCTAGAGAACTCCTTGATGACTGATATAAGCTACAGTCGTGATGTTGTCCGACTGAAACCTGATGAATTTGGCCGCAGCAAGCTGAGGCCACGCCTGAAGCGCATTGAATATCGCTCTCAGTTCTAGAATATTTATCGGAAGAAGGGATTCCTCCCGAGACCATAAGCCCTGTGCTTTCAGGGAGTTCCAGACTGCATCCCAGCCTAGCAGGCTGGTATCTGTCGTTACAATGAGCCACTCTGGCCTGCGGAAACACATTCCCTGAGACAGGTGGTCCTGAGACAACTACCAGAGAAGAGAATCTCTGGTCTCCTGGTCCAGATGCAGTTGAGGAGACAAATCTGCATAATCCCCATTCCACTGTTTGAGCATGCATAGATGTGGTGGTCTGAGGTGTAGGCGGGCAAAAGGAACTATGTCCATTGCCGCTACCATGAGTCTGATTACCTCCATATACTGAGCCACTGATGGCCGAGGAATGGAATGAAGAGCTCGGCAAGTGGTTAAGAGCTTTGATTTTCTGACCGCCGTCAGAAATATTTTCATTTCTACCGAGTCTATCAGAGTCCCTAGGAAGGAAACTCTTATAAGAGGGAAGAGAGAACTCTTTTTTATGTTCACCGTCCACCCGTGAGATCTCAGAAAAGCCAACACAATGTCTGTGTGAGACTTGGATAGCTGGAAAGTTGACGCCTGAAATAAGATGACGTCTAGATAAGGCGCCACTGCTATGCCCTGTGGTCGTAGAACCACCAGAAGGGACCCTAGCACCCTTGTGAAAATTCTATGAATAGGGATGTGTAGATACGCATCCTTTAACTCCACGGTGGTCATATATTGACCCTCCTGGATCAGAAGTAGAATAGACTGAATAGTCTCCATCTTGAATGATGGAACTTTGAGGAACCTGTTAGAATTTTGAGATCCAAAATTGATCTGAAAATTCCCTCTTTTTTGGAAACCACTAACAGGTATGAGTAAAAACCTAGCCCCTGTTCCTCTTTTGGGACTGGGCGGATCACCCCCATGGTATGTAGGTCTTCTACACAGCGTAAGAACGCCTCTCTCTTTGTCTGTTTACAGACAATCGAGAAATGTGAAAAGTCCCCCTTGGAAGAGAGCCTTTAAATTCCAGAAAATATCCCTGGGACACAATTTCTAAAACCCAGGGATCGTGAACATCTCTTGCCCAGGCCTGAGCAAAGAGAGAGAGTCTGCCCCCTACTAGATCCGGTCCTGGATTGGGGGCTACCCCTTCATGCTGTCTTAGAGGCAGCTGCAGGCTTATTGGCCTGTTTACCCTTGTTCCAAGCCTGGTTAGGTCTCCAGACTGACTTGGATTGGGAAAAATTCCCCTCTTGCTTTGCAGCAGAGGAAACTGAAGCGGGACCACTCTTGAAATTCCAAAAGGAACGAAAATTATTTTGTTTGGTCCTCATCTTATTTGATCTATCCTGAGGGAGGGCATGACCTTTCCCTCCAGTGATGTCTGAAATAATCTCTTTCAGTTCAGGCCCGAATAGGGTCTTTCCTTTGAAAGGGATGTTCAAAAGTTTAGTTTTAGATAACACATCAGCAGACCAGGATTAAGCCATAACGCCCTGCGTGCTAAAATGGCAAAACCTGAATTCTTTGCCGCTAATTTAGCCAGTTGAAAAGCGGCATCTGTAATAAAAGAATTAGCCAATTTAAGGGCCTTAATTCTGTCCAAAATTTCTTCTAATGGAGTCTCCATCTGAAGAGCCTCTTCTAGAGCCTCAAACCAGAAAACAGCTGCAGTAGTTGCAGGAACAATGCACGCAATAGTTTGAAGAAGAAAACCTTGATGAGCAAAAATTTTCTTCAGGAGACCCTCTAATTTTTTATCCATAGGATCTTTGAAAGCACAACTGACTTCAATAGGTATAGTTGTACGCTTAGACAGAGTAGAAATAGCTCCCTCCACCTTAGGAACTGTCTGCCACGAGTCCCGCATGGTGTCAGATATGGGAAACATTTTCTTAAAAACAGGAGGGGGAATAAACGGAATGCCTGGTCTATCCCACTCCTTAGCAATAATATTCACAATCCTCTTAGGGACTGGAAAAAAAACATCAGTGTAAACAGGAACCTCTAAGTATTTATCCATCTTACACAATTTCTCTGGGACCACTATAAAGTCACAATCATCTAGAGCCGCTAATACCTCCCTGAGCAATAAGCGGAGGTGTTCAAGCTTAAATTTAAAGGCCGTCATATCAGAATCTGTCTGAGGAAGCGTCTTTCCTGAGTCAGAAATTTCTCCCTCAGATAACAAATCCCTCACCCCTACCTCAGAGCATTGTGAGGGCATATCAGATACGGCTACTAAAGCGTCAGACTGCTCAGCATTTTTCCTTAACCCAGAGCTGTCCCGCTTTCCTTGTAAACCAGGCAGTCAGGATAAAACCTCTGTGAGGGTTGTATTCATAACTGTGGCCATGTCTTGTAAAATAAATGAATTTGACGCACTAGAGGTACTTGGCGTCACTTGTGCGGGCGTTACTGGTTGTGACACTTGGGGAGAGCTAGGTGGCGAACCCTCATTTACTTCTGACTGAGAATCATCTATTGCTCTATATTTAAGTGCTAATATATGTTCTTTATAGTTTATAGACATATCAGTACAATTGGGACACATTCTAAGAGGGGGTATCACAATGGCTTCCAAACATATTGAACAAGGATTTTCCTTGGTGTCAGACATGTTAAACAGGCAAGTAATGTAACAAGCAAGTTTGGAAAACACTGTAATCAAAGTAAATAACACTTAGAAATAAAACGGTACTGTGCCTTTAAGAGAAAAAAAGCTGCACAAATTCTGCAAAACAGTGCAAAAAAGCAGTAAACATAACAAAATTTTTACAGTAGTATCATATAGCCTTAGTAACTTTGCACAGCTATGCAAATAAACAATTAACCCCTTAATGGCAAAACCGGATTGAAAAAACATCAAAACCGGTAAAAAAGACTTTCAGCACCTTGCCACAGCTCTGCTGTGGCTCCTACCTGCCCTTCAGAACAATTTGTGGGGGAAAAAACTTCTTTTACAGCCCTCAAAAGACGGTAGGAACCTCTGGAGAAGCAGTTAGAAGTCTCAGAGGAAAAGAAACTGCACAACTGAGGCCCGAAAATAGGCCCCTCCCACCTCACTCGAGTTTTAAGGCCTAACAGACAAACACTAGTGTCTCTAAATTAACCATGTGGGTTAGAAAACTCAAAACCAAGCCACAATTACCCCTTTAGTCCCTTAAAAAAATGTTATAATTGCATCATTTACTGAATAAACAAAAACGTTTTTACCAAACAGTGTCACCAGTAACTAATGAGCCCTTCATGCAAGCTGAAATTCCTATCCAAGTGTCTGAATACAGCTTACCTTTCCCTTATGGGGAAATTGCCAGCCTTTTCTAGAAATAACATAGTCTGTCTAGAAAAAAATAGACTGAACATACCTTAATGCAGTTTAGACTGCAAACTGTTCCCCCAACTGAAGTTTTCCTGTACTCTTCAGCCCTTGTGAGAACAGCAGTGGATCTTAGTTACAAAATGCTAAGATCATCATCCTCCTTGCAGAAATCTTCATCCCTTTTTCTGCAGAGAGTAAATAGTACACACCGGTACCATTTAAAATAATAAACTTTTGCTTGAGAAATAAAAACCTAACATTTTTGTCACCACACTCCTCTTTGCCCTTCCTAGCAGTTAAGGAGGCAGAGAGAATGACTGGGGGGTGGAGCTAAGGGGGGAGCTATATAGACAGCTCTGCTGTGGGTGCTCTCTCTGCCACTTCCTGTAGGGGAGGAGAATATCCCACAAGTAAGGATGAATCCGTGGACTCGATACATCTTACAAGAGAAATAAACCCTAAGCTAGATACAATGTAACTATTAGTTATATTGTAGCTATTTTAGGGTTTATTTTATAGGTATTTAATTTTAAATAGGAATTATTTGGTTAATGATATTAATTTTATTTAGATTTATTTAAATTATATTTAAGTTAGGGGGGTTAGGGTTAGACTTAGGTTTAGGGGTTAATAACTTTAGTATAGTGGGGGCGGCAAATGAGGGGTTAATAAATGTAGGTAGGTGGCGGCGATGTTAGGGACTGCAGATTAGGGGTTAATATGTTTATTATAGTGGTGGCGACGTTGGGGGCGGCAGATTAAGGGTTAATAAGTGTAGGTTGGTTGCCGCGACATTGGTGCGGCAGATTAGGGGTTAATAAATATAATGTAGGTGTCGGCGATGTTGGGGGCAGCAGATTAGGGGTTCATAAGTATAATGTAGGTGGCGGCGTCCGGAGCGGCAGATTAGGGGTTAATAATATAATGTAGGTGTTGGCGATGTCAGGGGCGGCAGATTAGGGGTTAATAAGTGTAAAATATGGGGTATTTAGACTCGGGGTTCATGTTAGGGTGTTAGGTGTAGACATGACTTTTATTTCCCCATAGGAATCAATGGGGCTGCGTTAGGAGCTAAACGCTTCTTTTTTGCATGTGTTAAGCCTTTTTTTCAGCCGGCTCTCCCCATTGATTCCTATGGGGAAATTGTGCACAAGCACGTTACACCAGCTCATCGCTAACGTAATTAGCGCTGGTTTTGGAGTGAGATGTGGAGCAAAATTTTGCTCTACGCTCACTTCTTGTCTTTTAACGCCGGGTTTGTAAAAACCCGTAATACCAGCGCTGTCTGTAAGTGAGCGGTGAGCATAAACTGCTCGTTAGCACCGCATACCCTCTAACGCAAAACTCGTTATCTAGCCGAATGATCTCTTATCAGCTGCTTGCCTGAATACATTGTCCCTTTAGAGGGACACAATACTCATATGCTAAATCACTTGAAACTGATGTAGTATAACTGTAAAAGGCTGAGAAGAAAATATCACCTGAGCATCTCTATGTAAAAAAGGAAGATATTTTACCTCACAATTACCTCAGCTCACCAGAGTAAGTGCTGTGTAAAAAGTTATAGTTCAGCTACTGCCCAGCTGCAGGTAAAAAAAAAAATGAAGAAATGAACTGCAGCCAATCAGCATCAGCAGTGCTGAGGTCATGAAATCTTTTACTGTGATCTCATGAGATTTCACTTAACTCTCATGAGGTTTCATAGTTAACTTCCTTAAACTGAATAGGGAAATAAGCTGAGTGTGCACAAAGATCACTCCCTTAGCTGACCCGGGACATACTGATTTGCTGCTTAAAACCAATACAATGGGATGTGGCTACTGAGGACCTTTTGAGGTAAAATATCTTTCTTTTTACATAGAGATGTTTAGGTGATATTTTCTAGTCAGTTTTTTACAGCTATCATGGCCCTTTAAGTTAGCATTCACTTAGGAATCCCAATAAGTAGAATATTATAAACAGGTTTTTTATATATTATAAATAGTATAAACAGGTATTTTATATATTATAAATAGTACAAACAGGTATTTTATATATTATAAATAGTACAAACAGGTATGTTATACATTATAAATAGTATAAACAGGTACTTTATACATTATAAATAGTATAAACAGGTATTTTATACATTATAAATAGTATAAACAGGTATTTTATATATTATAAATAGTATAAACAGGTATTTTATATATTATAAATAGTATAAACAGGTATTTTATATATTATTAATAGTATAAACAGGTATTTTATATATTATAAATAGTATAAACAGGTATTTTATATATTATAAATAGTATAAACAAACTGGTATTTTATACATTATAAATAGTATAAACAGGTGTTTTATATATAATAAATAGTATAAACATGTATTTTATATATTATAAATAGTATAAACAGGTATTTTATATATTATAAATAGTATAAACAAACTGGTATTTTATACATTATAAATAGTATAAACAGGTGTTTTATATATAATAAATAGTATAAACATGTATTTTATATATTATAAACAGTATCAACAGGTATTTTATATATTATAAATAGTATAAACAGGTATTTTATGCATTATAAATAGTATAAACAGGTATTTTATATATTATAAATAGTATAAACAGGTATTTTATATATTATAAATAGTATAAACAGGTATTTTATATATTATGAGTAGTATAAACAGGTATGTTATGCATTATAAATAGTATAAACAGGTATTTTATATATTATAAATAGTATAAACAGGTATTTTATATATTATAAATAGTATAAACAGGTATTTTATGCATTATAAATAGAATAAACAGGTAGTTTATATATTATAAATAGTATAAACAGGTATTTTATATATTATACATAGTATAAACAGGTATTTTATATATTATAAATAGTATAAACAGGTAGTTTATATATTATAAATAGTATAAACAGGTATTTTATATATTATAAATAGTATAAACAGGTATTTTATATATTACACATAGTACAAACAGGTATTTTATATATTATAAATAGTACAAACAGGTATGTTATACATTATAAATAGTATAAACAGGTATTTTATACATTATAAATAGTATAAACAGGTATTTTATATATTATAAATAGTATAAACAGGTATTTTATATATTATAAATAGTATAAACAGGTATTTTATACATTACAAATAGTATAAACAGTATTTTATATATTATAAATAGTATAAAAAGGTATTTTATATATTATAAATAGTATAAACAGGTATTTTATATATATTATAAATAGTATAAACAAACTGGTATTTTATACATTATAAATAGTATAAACAGGTGTTTTATATATAATAAATAGTATAAACATGTATTTTATATATTATAAATAGTATAAACAGGTATTTTATATATTATAAATAGTATAAACAGGTATTTTATGCATTATAAATAGTATAAACATGTATTTTATATATTATAAATAGTATAAACAGGTATTTTATATATTACAAATAGTATAAACAGGTATTTTATATATTATGAATAGTATAAACAGGTATGTTATGCACTATAAATAGTATAAACAGGTATTTTATATATTATAAATAGTATAAACAGGTATTTTATATATTATAAATAGTATAAACAGGTATTTTATGCATTATAAATAGAATAAACAGGTAGTTTATATATTATAAATGGTATAAACAGGTATTTTATATATTATACATAGTATAAACAGGTAGTTTATATATTATAAATAGTATAAACAGGTATTTTATATATTATAAATAGTATAAACAGGTATTATATGCATTATAAATAGTATAAACAGGTATTTTATATATTATAAACAGTATAAACAGGTATTTTATATATTATAAATAGTATAAACAGGTATTTTATGCATTATAAATAGTATAAACAGGCATTTTATATATTATAAATAGTATAAACAGGTATTTTATATATTATAAATAGTATAAGCAGGCATTTTATACATTATAAATAGTATAAACAGGTATTTTATACATTATAAATAGAATAAACAAACAGGTATTTTATATATTATAAATAGTATAAACAGGTATTTTATATATTATAAATAGTATAAAAAGGTATTTTATATTTTATAAATAGTATAAACAAACAGGTATTTTATATATTATAAATAGTATAAGCAGGCATTTTATACATTATAAATAGTATAAACAGGTATTTTATACATTATAAATAGAATAAACAAACAGGTATTTTATATATTATAAATAGTATAAACAGGTATTTTATATATTATAAATAGTATAAACAGTTATTTTATATATTACAAATAGTATAAACAGGTATTTCTCTTGTAAAGGTGTATCCAGTCCACGGGTTCATCCATTACTTGTGGGATATTCTCCTTCCCAACAGGAAGCTGCAAGAGGACACCCACAGCAGAGCTGTCTATATAGCTCCTCCCCTAACTGCCACCCCCAGTCATTCTCTTGCAGCTCTCGACAAGAAAGGAAGTATCAAGAGATATGTGGTGACTTAGAGTAGTTTTTACTTTCAATCAAGAGTTTGTTATTTTTAAACGGTACCAGCGTTTTACTGTTTTAATCTCAGGCAGAAATTGGAAGAAGAATCTGCCTGGAGGTTGATTATCTTAGTGGTTTGTAACTAAGGTCCATTGCTGTTCTCACACATAACTGAAGAGTATGGAAAGAAAACTTCAGTTGGGGGGACGGTTTGCAGATCACCTGCTTTGAGGTATGTTCAGTATATTTTTTTCTAGAGAGATGATAAGGTCTAGAAAATGCTGACAGTGCATGGTATATTTAAGGTAAGCCTTAAACAGTGATTTAACAACGACTGGGATCATGCTTACAAGATAAGGGTAATATTCATGTTAACTCTCATATTACTTAGTGTAAAAACGTTTGCATAACTTACAGAAAAAAACATTTTTTCTCTGAGGGTGATAACATTTTTTTGGGGCCTAGTTTTCCACATGGCTTGTTAGATTACTCCTAGGAGTACTTTTTTAAGGCCCTCTGACATTGAGTGCATGGTGGGAGGGGCCTATTTTCACGCACTTTATGCGCAGTTGATATCCAGACTGAGACATCCAGCTTCCCTAAAGGAGTCCTCTGGCATCTAGGACCACTATAGAGGGTTTTTTCCTGCAAAAATCGTGTTTAAGGGCAGGTAGGAGCCACATCAGAGCTGTGGCAGTGTGTTTGACTGTTTTTTTAACGGTTTTACTGTTTTTCTAATCTGGTTTGGGGCCTAAGGGGTTAATCATCCATTTGCAAGTGGGTGCAATGCTGCTTTAGTCTCTTATACACACTGTAAACATTTTGTAGAGTTTACTACTTTTTAACACTGTTTAGCAGTTTATGTGGTAGTTTTTTTCTCTTAAAGGTACAGTACCGTTTTTGTTTAATTGCTTTTTCACATTTATTAAAGTGTTTTCCAAGCTTGCTGGTCTCATTACTAGTCTGTTAAACATGTCTGACATAGAGGAAACTCCTTGTTCATTATGTTTAGAAGCCATTGTGGAACCTCCTCTTAGACCAGTCACTGCTGCAGCGGCTTTCTGGTTCGAGTCTCTTGAAGAGGCTCTACAGGTGGAGACCCCGTTGGATGATATCCTAGACAGGTTTAAAGCTCTTAAGTTAGCCAATTCATTTATTTTGGACGCCGTTTTTCATTTAACAAAGCTAACGGCTAAGAATTCAGGTTTTGCCATTCAGGCACTTAGGGCGCTATGGCTTAAATCCTGGTCAGCTGACGTTACTTCAAAGTCTAAGCTTCTCAACATCCCCTTCAAAGGGCAGACCCTATTCGGGCCTGGATTGAAGGAGATCATTTCTGATATTACTGGAGGAAAAGGCCACGCCCTTCCCCAGGATAGGTACAACAAATTAAGGACCAAACAGACTAATTTTCGTTCCTTTCGAAACTTCAAGAGTGGCGCAGCTTCAACTTCCTCTACTGCAAAACAAGAAGGAAATTTTGCCCAGTCCAAGCCAGTCTGGAGACCTAACCAGGCTTGGAACAAGGGAAAGCAGGCCAAAAAACCTGCTGCTGCCTCTAAGACAGCATGAAAGAGTAGCCCCCGATCCGGGACCGGATCTAGTTGGGGGCAGACTTTCTCTCTTCACCCAGGCTTGGGCAAGAGACGTCCAGGATCCCTGGGCTCTGGAGATTGTTTCCCAGGGATATCTTCTGGATTTCAAAGCCTCATCTCCAAAGGGGAGATTTCATCTCTCACAATTATCTACAAACCAGATAAAGAGAGAGGCATTCTTACGTTGCGTTCAAGACCTTCTGGTTATGGGAGTGATCCACCCAATTGCAAGGGAGGAACAGGGGCAGGGATTCTATTCAAATCTTTTTATAGTTCCCAAAAAAGAGGGAACTTTCAGACCAATCTTGGATCTCAAGATCCTAAACAAATTTCTCAGTGTCCCATCCTTCAAGATGGAGACTATTCGAACCATCCTACCTATGATCCAGGAGGGTCAATATGACTACCGTGGACTTAAAGGATGCTTATCTCCACATTCCGATACACAGAGATCATCATCGGTTTCTCAGGTTTGCCTTCCTAGACAGGCATTACCAGTTTGTGGCTCTTCCCTTCGGGTTAGCCACGGCACCAAAAATCTTTACGAAGGTTCTAGGGTCCCTACTGGCGGTTCTAAGGCCACAAGGCATAGCGGTGGCTCCTTACCTAGACGACATTCTGATACAGGCGTCGAATTTTCAAATCGCCAAGTCCCATACGGACATTGTTCTGGCATTCCTGAGGTCTCACGGGTGGAAGGTGAACGAAGGAAAGAGTTCTCTCTCCCCTCTCACAAGAGTTTCCTTCCTAGGAACTCTGATAGATTCAGTAGAAATGAAGATTTTTCTGACAGAGGCCAGGTTGTCAAAGCTTCTAACTTCCTGCCATGCTCTTTATTCCACTTCTCAGCCGTCAGTGGCTCAGTGTATGGAAGTAATCGGCCTAATGGTAGCGGCAATGGACATAGTTCCGTTTGCCCGCCTACATCTCAGACCACTGCAACTTTGCATGCTCAATCAGTGGAATGGGGATTACACAGATTTGTCCCCTCTGCTAAATCTGGATCAAGAGACCAGGGATTCTCTTCTCTGGTGGCTATCTCGGGTCCATCTGTCCAGGGGAATGAGTTTCTGCAGGCCAGAATGGACTATAGTGACGACAGATGCCAGCCTTCTGGGCTGGGGCGCAGTCTGGAACTCCCTGAAGGCTCAGGGTTCATGGACTCAGGAGGAAGCCCTCCTTCCGATAAACATTCTGGAACTAAGAGCGATATTCAATGCTCTTCAGGCTTGGCCTCAGCTAGCTGCGGTCAGGTTCATCAGATTTCAGTCGGACAACATCACAACTGTAGCCTATATCAACCATCAAGGGGGTACAAGGAGCCCCCTGGCAATGTTGGAGGTTTCAAAGATAATTCTATGGGCAGAGGTTCACTCTTGCCATCTCTCAGCTATCCATATCCCAGGAGTAGAGAACTGGGAGGCGGATTTCCTAAGTCGGCAGACTTTTCATCCGGGGGAGTGGGAGCTCCATCCGGAGGTATTTGCCCAGTTGGTTCAACTATGGGGCAAACCAGAACTGGATCTCATGGTGTCTCGTCAGAACGCCAAGCTTCCTCGTTACGGGTCCAGGTCCAGGGATCCCAAGGCAGCGCTCATAGATGCTCTAGCAGTGCCCTGGTCCTTCAGCCTGGCTTATGTGTTTCCACCGTTTCCTCTGCTCCCTCGTCTGATTGCCAAGATCAAGCAGGAGAGAGCTTCTGTGATTTTGATAGCTCCTGCGTGGCCACGCAGGACTTGGTATGCAGATCTGGTGGACATGTCATCCTTTCCACCATGGACTCTGCCGCTAAGACAGGACCTTCTACTTCAAGGTCCTTTCAAACATCCAAATCTAATTTCTCAGCGTCTGACTACTTGGAGATTGAACGCTTGATTCTATCAAAGCGTGTTTTTTCCGAGTCGGTCACTGATACCTTAATTCAGGCTCGAAAGCCTGTCACCAGGAAAATCTATCATAAGATATGGTGTAAATATCTTCATTGGTGTGAATCCAAGGGTTACTCATGGAGTAAAGTCAGGATTCCTAGAATCTTATCCTTTCTCCAAGAGGGATTGGAGAAAGGATTGTCTGCTAGTTCCTTAAAGGGACAGATTTCTGCTCTGTCTATTCTTTTGCACAAACGTCTGGCTGAGGTTCCAGACGTTCAGGCGTTTTGTCAGGCTTTAGTTAGAATCAAGCCTGTGTTTAAACCTGTTGCTCCGCCATGGAGTTTAAATTTAGTTCTTAAAGTTCTTCAAGGGGTTCCGTTTGAACCTTTGCATTCCATAGATATTAAACTTTTATCTTGGAAAGTTCTGTTTTTAGTAGCTATCTCCTCGGCTTGAAGAGTTTCAGAGTTATCTGCTTTACAGTGTGATTCCCCTTATCTGATTTTCCATGCAGATAAGGTAGTTTTGCGTACCAAACCTGGGTTTCTTCCTAAGGTAGTATCTAATAAGAATATCAATCAGGAGATTGTTGTTCCTTCATTATGTCCTAATCCTTCCTCAAAGGAACGTCTTTTACACAATCTTGATGTGGTTTGTGCTTTAAAGTTTTATTTACAAGCTACGAAGGATTTTCGTCAAACATCTGCTTTGTTTGTTGTCTACTCTGGACAAAGGAGAGGCCAAAAGGCTTCGGCAACTTCTCTTTCTTTTTGGCTGAGAAGCATAATCCGCTTAGCTTATGAGACTGCTGGCCAGCAGCCTCCTGAAAGAATTACAGCTCATTCCACTAGAGCGGTGGCTTCCATATGGGCTTTTAAAAATTAGGCCTCTGTTGAACAGATTTGTAAGGCGGCGACTTGGTCTTCGCTTCATACTTTTTCTAAATTCTACAAATTCGATACTTTTGCTTCTTTGGAGGCTATTTTTGGGAGAAAGGTCTTACAGGCAGTGGTGCCCTCCGTTTAAGTTCCTGCCTTGTCAGTCCCTTCATCCGTGTCCTAAAGCTTTGGTATTGGTATCCCACAAGTAATGGATGAACCTGTGGAATGGATACACCTTTACAAGAGAAAACAAAATTTATGCTTACCTGATAAATTTATTTCTCTTGTGGTGTATCCAGTCCACGGCCCGCCCTGTCATTTTAAGGCAGGTGTTTTTTATTTTTAAACTACAGTCACCACTGCACCCTATAGTTTCTCCTTTTTTCTTGCTTGTCTTCGGTCGAATGACTGGGGGTGGCAGTTAGGGGAGGAGCTATATAGACAGCTCTGCTGTGGGTGTCCTATTGCAGCTTCCTGTTGGGAAGGAGAATATCCCACAAGTAATGGATGAACCCGTGGACTGGATACACAAGAGAAATAAATTTATCAGGTAGGCATAAATTTTGTTTTTATACATTATAAATAGTATAAACAAACAGGTATTTTATATATTATAAACAGTATAAACAGGTATTTTATATATGATAAATAGTATAAACAGGTATTTTATACATTATAAATAGTATAAACAGGTATTTTATATATTATAAATAGTATAAACAGGTATTTTATATATTAACCAAGACTGGTTCTACTAGATCTTTTATAGTGATCACACATGCATATTACGAATTACGCCACCATTTAGATTTTCTTCTGTTCTCTATTCCTTCATTATCGTCAAATAGAGACACATTGTGTTGGCTACTTTGCCCATAGCGTTAGTTTACTGACAGGTTATTTACAGATTAAGCGTATTTTCTCTATCGTCATTGGGAGTTCTTTTTCACTTTGGGGGTGGGGATTCGTATAGCTGACCAATCAGATCACCTTCCTTATGGTGGCTTGTTTAGCCTCAGTATGATTGGTCTGTTCACCACACACACACCCTCTTGTATGATAATGACCGATCGAGGGTTTATTGCAACTAAGTTTGCTAGGATAGATGTAGGATCACAAACACACAGTGGGGCGTTAGGATGTCTTAACTATATGTAAATCCCTTAGCACGTATCTCGTTCCACAAGTATAGAACGACTTGGTAATGTATGGAGGTTGGGCCTCTGTGGGTGTAGGCACTGAAGTCACCAATTCATCTATGTTAGCCTCAAGTGACTGTCCTTATTGGATAACAACCGTTACACACCCCTTCTTGAGATAAGTCCCTTTTAGTTGAGTGTAATGTTGATTGCCATCGCATGTTCAAATCATCACTTTTTAGATGGTAGGTGCCTGGGTTTTTTTATTATTAGGTATATTGAATGCATCACATTTCCCAGATCTATGTTATAAGATGACATTTAGTTACGATTAGTCTGATGTATAGGTATATGAACTAATTTTAGAATTAAGAATCATAAATTTACCCAATGCAGCAAACATAGAGAAGTATGTTTTAGACAATACATATTTTTATTATGATTATCACATTTGATGTTACTTTCTGGGCCAGTCTATTTATCCTGCGATGGGTTAATGTGTTTTCACTTAGGGAACCCTGTATGTTTGGGGGACCTTTATAATTCATTTATTTTATTTTATGTATATATCATGTTTATATTTTGTATTAGCATAACTTTTTGTATGCATATAGACTTCTTGCTGCTATGTCGCAGTTATGTTTGTATGATGGCACAGATAACATATTAATCAGGATTCTGGGCCATTGGGTGCGCTGCGTTTGTGAGTACCCATTCTTTTATATTTTAATATCCACTTGTCTGATGGTACTAGGCCATGTTGGCACCTCTGTCTCTTTTTTTTCTTCAGAATAAACAGGTATTTTATATATTATAAATAGTATAAACAGGTATTTTATATATTATAAATAGTATAAACAGGTATTTTATATATTATAAATAGTATAAACAGGCATTTTATATATTATAAATAGTATAACCAGGTATTTTATATATTATAAATAGTATAAACAGGTATTTTATATATTATAAATAGTATAAACAGGTATTTTATATATTATAAATAGTATAAATAGTATAAACAGGTATTTTATATATTATAAATAGTATAAACAGGTATTTTATATATTATAAATAGTATAAACAGGTATTTTATATATTATAAATAGTATAAACAGGTATTTTATATATTATAAATAGTATAAACAGGTATTTTATATATTATAAATAGTATAAACAGGTATTTTATATATTATAAATAGTATAAACAGGCATTTTATATATTATAAATAGTATAAACAAACAGGTATTTTATATATTATAAATAGTATAAACAGGTATTTTATATATTATAAATAGTATAAACAGGTATTTTATATATTATAAATAGTATAAACAGGTATTTTATATATTATAAATAGTATAAACAAACAGGTATTTTATGCATTATAAATAGTATAAACAGGTATTTTATATATTATAAATAGTATAAACAGGCATTTTATATATATATATAAATAGTATAAACAGGTATTATAAATAGTATAAACAGGCATTTTATATATATAAATAGTATAAACAGGTATTTTATACATTATAAATAGTATAAACAGGCATTTTATACATTATAAATAGTATAAACAAACAGGTATTTTATATATTATAAATAGTATAAACAAACAGGTATTTTATATATTATAAATAGTATAAGCAGGTATGTTATACATTATAAATAGTATAAGCAGGTATTATAAATAGTATAAACAGGTATTTTATATATTATAAATAGTATAAACTGGCATTTTATACATTATAAATAGTATAAACAAACAGGTATTTTATATATTATAAATAGTATAAACAAACAGGTATTTTATATATTATAAATAGTATAAGCAGGTATGTTATACATTATAAATATTATAAGCAGGTATTTTATACATTATAAATAGTATAAACAGGTATTATAAATAGTATAAACAGGTATTTTATATATTATAAATAGTATAAACAGGCATTTTATACATTATAAATAGTATAAACAAACAGGTATTTTATATATTATAAATAGTATAAACAAACAGGTATTTTATATATTATAAATAGTATAAGCAGGTATTTTATACATTATAAATAGTATAAGCAGGTATTTTATACATTATAAATAGTATAAACAGGTATTTTATACATTATAAATAGTATAAACAGGTATTTTATATATTATAAATAGTATAAACAGGTATTTTATATATTATTAATAGTATAAACAGGTAGTTTATATATTATAAATAGTATAAACAGGTAGTTTATATATTATAAATAGTATAAACAGGTAGTTTATATATTATAAATAGTATAAACAGGTAGTTTATATATTATAAATAGTATAAACAGGTAGTTTATATATTATAAATAGTATAAACAGGTAGTTTATATATTATAAATAGTATAAACATGTAGTTTATATATTATAAATAGTATAAGTAGGTATTTTATACATTATAAATAGTATAAGCAGGTATTTTATACATTATAAATAGTATAAACAGGTATTATAAATAGTATAAACAGGTATGTTATATATGATAAATAGTATAAACAGGTATTATAAATAGTATAAACAGGTATTTTATATATTATAAATAGTATAAACAGGTATTTTATACATTATAAATAGTATAAACAGGTATTATAAATAGTATAAACAGGTATTTTATATATTATAAATAGTATAAACAGGTATTTTATATATTATAAATAGTATAAACAGGTAGTTTATATATTATATATAGTATAAACAGGTATTTTATATATTATAAATAGTATAAACAGGCATTTTATATATTATAAATAGTATAAACAGGTATTTTATATATTAGAAACAGTATAAACAGGTATTTTATATATTATAAATAGTATAAACAGGTATTTTATATATTATAAATAGTATAAACAGGCATTTTATATATTATAAATAGTATAAACAGGTAGTTTATATATTATAAATAGTATAAGCAGGTATTTTATATATTATAAATAGTATAAACAGGTATTATAAATAGTATAAACAGGTATTTTATATATTATAAATAGTATAAACAGGTATTTTATACATTATAAATAGTATAAACAAACAGGTATTTTATATATTATAAATAGTATAAACTGGTATTTTATACATTATAAATAGTATAAACAAACAGGTATTTTATATATTATAAATAGTATAAACAAACAGGTATTTTATATATTATAAATAGTATAAGCAGGCATTTATACATTATAAATAGTATAAACAGGTATTTTATACATTATAAATAGTATAAACAGGTATTTTATACATTATAAATAGTATAAACAGGTATTTTATAAATTATAAATAGTATAAACAGGTATTTTATATATTATAAATAGTATAAACAGGTATTTTATATATTATAAATAGTATAAACAGGTAGTTTATATATTATAAATAGTATAAACAGGTATTTTATATATTATAAATAGTATAAACAGGTAGTTTATATATTATAAATAGTATAAACAGGTATTTTATATATTATAAATAGTATAAACAGGTAGTTTATACATTATAAATAGTATAAACAGGTATTATAAATAGTATAAACAGGTATTTTATATATTATAAATAGTATAAACAGGTATTTTATATATTATAAATAGTATAAACAGGTAGTTTATATATTATATATAGTATAAACAGGTATTTTATATATTATAAATAGTATAAACAGGCATTTTATATATTATAAATAGTATAAACAGGTATTTTATATATTAGAAACAGTATAAACAGGTATTTTATATATTATAAATAGTATAAACAGGTATTTTATATATTATAAATAGTATAAACAGGCATTTTATATATTATAAATAGTATAAACAGGTAGTTTATATATTATAAATAGTATAAGCAGGTATTTTATATATTATAAATAGTATAAACAGGTATTATAAATAGTATAAACAGGTATTTTATATATTATAAATAGTATAAACAGGTATTTTATACATTATAAATAGTATAAACAAACAGGTATTTTATATATTATAAATAGTATAAACAGGTATTTTATACATTATAAATAGTATAAACAAACAGGTATTTTATATATTATAAATAGTATAAACAAACAGGTATTTTATATATTATAAATAGTATAAGCAGGCATTTTATACATTATAAATAGTATAAACAGGTATTTTATACATTATAAATAGTATAAACAGGTATTTTATACATTATAAATAGTATAAACAGGTATTTTATAAATTATAAATAGTATAAACAGGTATTTTATATATTATAAATAGTATAAACAGGTATTTTATATATTATAAATAGTATAAACAGGTATTTTATATATTAGAAATAGTATAAACATGTATTTTATATATTAGAAATAGTATAAGCAGGTATTTTATATAAATAGTATAAACAGGTATTTTATATATTATAAATAGTATAAACAGGTATTTTATATATTATAAATAGTATAAACAGGTATTTTATATATTATAAATAGTATAAACAGGTAGTTTATATATTATAAATAGTATAAACAGGTATTTTATATATTATAAATAGTATAAACAGGTAGTTTATATATTATAAATAGTATAAACAGGTATTTTATATATTATAAATAGTATAAACAGGTAGTTTATATATTATAAATAGTATAAACAGGTAGTTTATATATTATAAATAGTATAAACAGGTAGTTTATATATTATAAATAGTATAAACAGGTATTTTATATATTATAAATAGTATAAACAGGTAGTTTATATATTATAAATAGTATAAACAGGTAGTTTATATATTATAAATAGTATAAACAGGTAGTTTATATATTATAAATAGTATAAACAGGTAGTTTATATATAATAAATAGTATAAACAGGTATTTTATATATTATAAATAGTATAAACAGGTAGTTTATATATTATAAATAGTATAAACAAACAGGTATTTTATATAAATAGTATAAACAGGTATTTTATATATTATAAATAGTATAAACAGGTAGTTTATATATTATAAATAGTATAAACAAACAGGTATTTTATATAAATAGTATAAACAGGTATTTTATATATTATAAATAGTATAAACAGGTAGTTTATATATTATAAATAGTATAAACAAACAGGTATTTTATATAAATAGTATAAACAGGTATTTTATATATTATAAATAGTATAAACAGGTATTTTATAGTTCACAGATGGAGGATGATTTCTTGGTACTAATGTTTTGTTTTTTGATAGTAAGAACATCTGAGCAAGCCCTAGACCTATGGTTGCCACCTTGACCGTGTTTCCTGAACACTTATGAGTTACACATGCTGCAGGGTAAGCAGAGGGGAACATGCATTTTGCTGCTGGACAGCACAACAATAGTGACCCTGGGCTAGGGTTGCCACCCGTCCCTTAAAATACAGAACACTTACACATGCTGCAGGGTGTGCAGGGAGGAATATGAATAGTGCTGTCCAGAAACACAATACATGTTCCTCCCTTCACACCCTGCAGCAGCATGTGTAACTCGTAAGTGTCCAGGAAAACATGGCTGAAGTGGCAACCCTAACCTGGGCAGCACTATTCGTGTTCCTCCCTGCAGCATGTGTAACTCGTAAGTGTCCAGGAAAACATGGCTGAGGTGGCAACGGTAGATAGACCATGCATTTACTCCCAAAGTGACAGAATTTAGAGCATCTTTTAAGAACATTGTGATGTATAGCTGGATATCTTCTACCTAATGATGCAAACTGGGAAATGACTTTGTTCTTTTTGTAACCTTTGTTGAAAAGCACACCCCTGGGAGTTACCAGATGTGCTCAGCTAGCTCACTGTAATGCATTGCTGCTCTAGATCTGACGTGACTCGATACTGCGTTAGATTTTTTTACTGCTGCATTAACAAAGAACAACACTTGTTCTATCACTGGTTGAAGGATTAGCGCATTAATCTGTTGCAACTAACTAAATGGCGATTTGCTAAGACAATCAGTCTGAGATCACCACGGATAACCGCATGTTACAAATACCAGGAGTGGAACGGTTAATAACCCGCAGGTGACTCATAACACACAGCATCCTCAGGAGTCACTGAGCGGCGCCATATTGACTCACGCAATAGCGTCACATCACGTAAGGAAATGCGTCATTACGTCACACCGAGCGACCCGGAAGTTATCGAAGAAAGTTATCATAAACTCTAATGAATATTGACGTCATCACATGGCGCCCGAAGACCGGAAGTTCCGCTCTTTAACGGAAGTCACCTCTCAGAAAAATTAGCGGTATTGGAGTCTTGGACGAAATTTCGCAGTGCTGGTAGAGTCAAGAAGACTTCGTATTGTCATATTAGCAGGATGAGCGGGACGGAACCGCCACCGCAGGACCTACAGCCTACGGGGGTTCCAGCGCAGCCCGGTCCCGCCACCGAGAACAAGCCGAGCCCGGCTAATATCCCGAAACCGGGTCTTGGGGCCACACCAGGTGTGCCAGGGAGAGACCCTGGCGAGAGAAGGGCCAGCGGTGAGAACCGATGAGAATGAGACACAGGGCTGGGGTATTGGGAAGGCAAATGTGACATAGGAAGAGTGAGAGACAGGGAGAGAGATCCTGGGGAGGGTAAGAAAGAGAGAGAGCCCGGGGAGGGTGAGAGAGAGCCCGGGGAGGGTGAGAGAGAGCCCGGGGAGGGTGAGAGAGAGCCCGGGGAGGGTGAGAGCCCGGGGAGGGTGAGAGCCCGGGGAGGGTGAGAGAGAGCCCGGGGAGGGTGAGAGAGAGCCCGGGGAGGGTGAGAGAGAGCCCGGGGAGGGTGAGAGAGAGCCTGGGGAGGGTGAGAGAGAGCCTGGGGAGGGTGAGAGAGAGCCTGGGGAGGGTGAGAGAGAGCCTGGGGAGGGTGAGAGAGAGAGCCTGGGGAGGGTGAGAGAGAGAGAGAGAGCCTGGGGAGGGTGAGAGACAGGGAGAGAGAGCCTGGGGAGGGTGAGAGACAGGGAGAGAGAGCCTGGGGAGGGTGAGAGACAGGGAGAGAGAGCCTGGGGAGGGTGAGAGACAGGGAGAGAGAGCCTGGGGAGGGTGAGAGAGAGGGAGAGAGAGCCTGGGGAGGGTGAGAGACAGGGAGAGAGAGCCTGGGGAGGGTGAGAGACAGGGAGAGAGAGCCTGGGGAGGGTGAGAGACAGGGAGAGAGAGCCTGGGGAGGGTGAGAGACAGGGAGAGAGAGCCTGGGGAGGGTGAGAGACAGGGAGAGAGAGCCTGGGGAGGGTGAGAGACAGGGAGAGAGAGCCTGGGGAGGGTGAGAGAGAGAGAGAGCCTGGGGAGGGTGAGAGAGAGAGAGAGCCTGGGGAGGGTGAGAGAGAGAGAGAGCCTGGGGAGGGTGAGAGAGAGAGAGAGCCTGGGGAGGGTGAGAGAGAGAGAGAGCCTGGGGAGGGTGAGAGAGAGAGAGAGCCTGGGGAGGGTGAGAGAGAGAGCCTGGGGAGGGTGAGAGAGAGAGAGAGCCTGGGGAGGGTGAGAGAGAGAGAGAGCCTGGGGAGGGTGAGAGAGAGAGAGAGCCTGGGGAGGGTGAGAGAGAGAGAGCCTGGGGAGGGTGTGAGAGAGAGAGCCTGGGGAGGGTGAGAGAGAGAGAGCCTGGGGAGGGTGTGAGAGAGAGAGCCTGGGGAGGGTGTGAGAGAGAGAGCCTGGGGGAGGGTGTGAGAGAGAGAGCCTGGGGAGGGTGTGAGAGAGAGAGCCTGGGGAGGGTGTGAGAGAGAGAGCCTGGGGAGGGTGTGAGAGAGAGAGCCTGGGGAGGGTGTGAGAGAGAGAGCCTGGGGAGGGTGTGAGAGAGAGAGCCTGGGGAGGGTGTGAGAGAGAGAGCCTGGGGAGGGTGTGAGAGAGAGAGCCTGGGGAGGGTGTGAGAGAGAGAGCCTGGGGAGGGTGTGAGAGAGAGAGCCTGGGGAGGGTGTGAGAGAGAGAGCCTGGGGAGGGTGTGAGAGAGAGAGCCTGGGGAGGGTGTGAGAGAGAGAGCCTGGGGAGGGTGTGAGAGAGAGAGCCTGGGGAGGGTGTGAGAGAGAGAGCCTGGGGAGGGTGTGAGAGAGAGAGCCTGGGGAGGGTGTGAGAGAGAGAGAGCCTGGGGAGGGTGAGAGAGAGAGAGCCTGGGGAGGGTGAGAGAGAGAGAGCCTGGGGAGGGTGAGAGAGAGAGTGCCTGGGGAGGGTGAGAGAGAGAGAGTGCCTGGGGAGGGTGAGAGAGAGAGAGTGCCTGGGGAGGGTGAGAGAGAGAGAGCCTGGGGTGAGAGAGAGAGAGCCTGGGGAGGGTGAGAGAGAGAGAGCCTGGGGAGGGTGAGAGAGAGAGAGAGTGCCTGGGGAGGGTGAGAGAGAGAGCCTGGGGAGGGTGAGAGAGAGAGCCTGGGGAGGGTGAGAGAGAGCGAGCCTGGGGAGGGTGAGAGAGAGCGAGCCTGGGGAGGGTGAGAGAGAGCGAGCCTGGGGAGGGTGAGAGAGAGCGAGCCTGGGGAGGGTGAGAGAGAGCGAGCCTGGGGAGGGTGAGAGAGAGAGAGCCTGGGGAGGGTGAGAGAGAGAGAGCCTGGGGAGGGTGAGAGAGAGAGAGAGCCTGGGGAGGGTGAGAGAGAGAGCGAGCCTGGGGAGGGTGAGAGAGAGAGCGAGCCTGGGGAGGGTGAGAGAGAGCGAGCCTGGGGAGGGTGAGAGAGAGAGCGAGCCTGGGGAGGGTGAGAGAGAGAGCGAGCCTGGGGAGGGTGAGAGAGAGAGCGAGCCTGGGGAGGGTGAGAGAGAGAGAGCCTGGGGAGGGTGAGAGAGAGAGCGAGCCTGGGGAGGGTGAGAGAGAGAGCGAGCCTGGGGAGGGTGAGAGAGAGAGCGAGCCTGGGGAGGGTGAGAGAGAGAGCGAGCCTGGGGAGGGTGAGAGAGAGAGAGAGCCTGGGGAGGGTGAGAGAGAGAGAGCCTGGGGAGGGTGTGAGAGAGAGAGCCTGGGGAGGGTGTGAGAGAGAGAGCCTGGGGAGGGTGAGAGAGAGCCTGGGGAGGGTGAGAGAGAGCCTGGGGAGGGTGAGAGAGAGGGAGAGAGCCCGGGGAGGGGGAGAGAGGGAGAGAGCCCGGGGAGAGAGGGAGAGAGCCCGGGGAGAGAGGGAGAGAGCCCGGGGAGAGAGGGAGAGAGGGAGAGAGCCCGGGGAGGGGGAGAGAGGGAGAGAGCCCGGAGAGAGGGAGAGAGGGAGAGAGCCCGGGGGGAGACGGAGAGAGCACGGGGAGAGAGCCCGGGGGGAGACGGAGAGAGCACGGGGAGAGAGCCCGGGGGGAGACGGGGAGAGAGCCTGGGGAGGGGGATAGACGGAGAGAGCCTGGGGAGGGGGAGAGATGGAGAGGGGGAGAGAGCCTGGGGAGGGGGAGAGAGCCTGGGGAGGCGCGGGGCGAAGAGAGAGCCTGGGGAGGGAGAGGCGCGGGGCGAAGAGAGAGCCTGGGGAGGGGGAGGCGCGGGGCGCAGAGAGAGCCTGGGGAGGCGCGGGGCGCAGAGAGAGCCTGGGGAGGCGCGGGGCGCAGAGAGAGCCTGGGGAGGCGCGGGGCGCAGAGAGAGCCTGGGGAGGGGGAGACGCAGGGCATATGTGCTTACTGAGCCGCAGGTGTTTGTCTGCCAGTCACATATAGTTTGTTTACCCTTCAGTGCCTATTTCTGCTGCTGGAGCTGCTGCACCCTCTGAAGGATCACTCTCTAATGGTGTTTACCTGCCACCTGGTGTGGCAAATGGAGACATTAAGCCTGTGATTTCTACAACTCCTTTAGTGGATTTCCTGATGCAGTTGGAAGACTACACACCCACGGTAATGCTAAAATAAATGTGTCAATTACAGATATACTTAAAGATCCAGAAAAGTGTGTTTATGATTAGTACGTAACGGGCCCCAGATCTCATATGCACTGAGCTTTATGCTTTACTTGTAACCCTCTTTATTCTGTGCACATTAATAGTGTGTTTATGATTAGTATGCAACGGGCCCCAGATCTCATATGCACAGAGCTTTATGCTTTACGTTATTCTGTGCACATTAATAGTGTGTTTATGATTAGTATGTAACGGGCCCCAGATCTCATATGCACTGAGCTTTATGCTTTACTTGTAACCCTCTTTATTCTGTGCACATTAATAGTGTGTTTATGATTAGTATGCAACGGGCCCCAGATCTCATATGCACAGAGCTTTATGCTTTACGTTATTCTGTGCACATTAATAGTGTGTTTATGATTAGTATGTAACGGGCCCCAGATCTCATATGCACAGAGCTTTATGCTTTACGTTATTCTGTGCACATTAATAGTGTGTTTATGATTAGTACGTAACGGGCCCCAGATCTCATATGCACTGAGCTTTATGCTTTACTTGTAACCCTCTTTATTCTGTGCACATTAATAGTGTGTTTATGATTAGTACGTAACGGGCCCCAGATCTCATATGCACTGAGCTTTATGCTTTACTTGTAACCCTCTTTATTCTGTGCACATTAATAGTGTGTTTATGATTAGTACGTAAGGGGCCCCAGATCTCATATGCACTGAGCTTTATGCTTTACGTTATTCTGTGCACATTAATAGTGTGTTTATGATTAGTACGTAAGGGGCCCCAGATCTCATATGCACAGAGCTTTATGCTTTACTTGTAACCCTCTTTATTCTGTGCACATTAATAGTGTGTTTATGATTAGTATGTAACGGGCCCCAGATCTCATATGCACAGAGCTTTATGCTTTACGTTATTCTGTGCACATTAATAGTGTGTTTATGATTAGTATGCAACGGGCCCCAGATCTCATATGCACAGAGCTTTATGCTTTACGTTATTCTGTGCACATTAATAGTGTGTTTATGATTAGTATGTAACGGGCCCCAGATCTCATATGCACAGAGCTTTATGCTTTACGTTATTCTGTGCACATTAATAGTGTGTTTATGATTAGTATGCAACGGGCCCCAGATCTCATATGCACAGAGCTTTATGCTTTACTTGTAACCCTCTTTATTCTGTGCACATTAATAGTGTGTTTATGATTAGTATGTAACGGGCCCCAGATCTCATATGCACAGAGCTTTATGCTTTACGTTATTCTGTGCACATTAATAGTGTGTTTATGATTAGTATGTAACGGGCCCCAGATCTCATATGCACTGAGCTTTATGCTTTACGTTATTCTGTGCACATTAATAGTGTGTTTATGATTAGTATGTAACGGGCCCCAGATCTCATATGTACAGAGCTTTATGCTTTACTTGTAACCCTCTTTATTCTGTGCACATTAATAGTGTGTTTATGATTAGTATGCAACGGGCCCCAGATCTCATATGCACAGAGCTTTATGCTTTACGTTATTCTGTGCACATTAATAGTGTGTTTATGATTAGTATGTAACGGGCCCCAGATCTCATATGTACAGAGCTTTATGCTTTACTTGTAACCCTCTTTATTCTGTGCACATTAATAGTGTGTTTATGATTAGTATGCAACGGGCCCCAGATCTCATATGCACTGAGCTTTATGCTTTACTTGTAACCCTCTTTATTCTGTGCACATTAATAGTGTGTTTATGATTAGTATGCAACGGGCCCCAGATCTCATATGCACAGAGCTTTATGCTTTACGTTATTCTGTGCACATTAATAGTGTGTTTATGATTAGTATGTAACGGGCCCCAGATCTCATATGCACTGAGCTTTATGCTTTACTTGTAACCCTCTTTATTCTGTGCACATTAATAGTGTGTTTATGATTAGTACGTAACGGGCCCCAGATCTCATATGCACTGAGCTTTATGCTTTACTTGTAACCCTCTTTATTCTGTGCACATTAATAGTGTGTTTATGATTAGTACGTAAGGGGCCCCAGATCTCATATGCACTGAGCTTTATGCTTTACGTTATTCTGTGCACATTAATAGTGTGTTTATGATTAATACGTAACGGGCCCCAGATCTCATATGCACTGAGCTTTATGCTTTACTTGTAACCCTCTTTATTCTGTGCACATTAATAGTGTGTTTATGATTAGTATGTAACGGGCCCCAGATCTCATATGCACAGAGCTTTATGCTTTACGTTATTCTGTGCACATTAATAGTGTGTTTATGATTAGTACGTAAGGGGCCCCAGATCTCATATGCACAGAGCTTTATGCTTTACTTGTAACCCTCTTTATTCTGTGCACATTAATAGTGTGTTTATGATTAGTATGTAACGGGCCCCAGATCTCATATGCACAGAGCTTTATGCTTTACGTTATTCTGTGCACATTAATAGTGTGTTTATGATTAGTATGCAACGGGCCCCAGATCTCATATGCACAGAGCTTTATGCTTTACGTTATTCTGTGCACATTAATAGTGTGTTTATGATTAGTATGTAACGGGCCCCAGATCTCATATGCACTGAGCTTTATGCTTTACTTGTAACCCTCTTTATTCTGTGCACATTAATAGTGTGTTTATGATTAGTATGTAACGGGCCCCAGATCTCATATGCACAGAGCTTTATGCTTTACGTTATTCTGTGCACATTAATAGTGTGTTTATGATTAGTATGTAACGGGCCCCAGATCTCATATGCACTGAGCTTTATGCTTTACGTTATTCTGTGCACATTAATAGTGTGTTTATGATTAGTATGTAACGGGCCCCAGATCTCATATGCACTGAGCTTTATGCTTTACTTGTAACCCTCTTTATTCTGTGCACATTAATAGTGTGTTTATGATTAGTATGTAACGGGCCCCAGATCTCATATGCACTGAGCTTTATGCTTTACGTTATTCTGTGCACATTAATAGTGTGTTTATGATTAGTATGTAACGGGCCCCAGATCTCATATGCACTGAGCTTTATGCTTTACTTGTAACCCTCTTTATTCTGTGCACATTAATAGTGTGTTTATGATTAGTATGTAACGGGCCCCAGATCTCATATGTACAGAGCTTTATGCTTTACTTGTAACCCTCTTTATTCTGTGCACATTAATAGTGTGTTTATGATTAGTACGTAACGGGCCCCAGATCTCATATGCACAGAGCTTTATGCTTTACTTGTAACCCTCTTTATTCTGTGCACATTAATAGTGTGTTTATGATTAGTATGCAACGGGCCCCAGATCTCATATGCACAGAGCTTTATGCTTTACGTTATTCTGTGCACATTAATAGTGTGTTTATGATTAGTATGTAACGGGCCCCAGATCTCATATGCACTGAGCTTTATGCTTTACGTTATTCTGTGCACATTAATAGTGTGTTTATGATTAGTATGTAACGGGCCCCTGATCTCATATGCACAGAGCTTTATGCTTTACGTTATTCTGTGCACATTAATAGTGTGTTTATGATTAGTATGCAACGGGCCCCAGATCTCATATGCACAGAGCTTTATGCTTTACGTTATTCTGTGCACATTAATAGTGTCACAATACACACTAATGCTTACAGATAAATATATTTTTATTTGCATACACTGAAAGAAATCTAACCTTAGGGACTAATTTAACATAAAAGGAGGGGGGGTCTGTTTCAGTATTTAAAGCTGCATTTTAATCACTAAATCATTTTTCAACTGAAAATAAAAACTGGCTTTAGTTTATGACTGAGATACGGGATTTCACAGAATCACTAAATGTTACTAATATGCTTGTTTGTAATGTAACTTATGTTTTGAAGCTTTACATTTTATTCTCTTTGAGTTTCAATTTTTTTATTGCATGGCCTTTAAAACAAGTTTAAATGCCTTTAACCGTCTCTGTGCCCATATAGTGACTGACAATAAATGCTTTTATTCAGATCCCAGACGCTGTGACGGGGTATTACCTAAACCGAGCTGGCTTTGAGGCCTCAGACCCACGCATGTAAGTTGATTTACTCTCTTGTAGTTTCATGTACGCGTCTGACACTTATACAGGGAACACGATTTCCTTGCTTCATCAAATTCTCTGGTAACATTTATAGACTTAGGGCAGCATTAAATTAGTCTCTTTCTGTCATCAAATTATGACTTTTGGTGTTTTTCATCATTTGTGATTTTCATTTGCACATTTAGAAGTGATATTAGCTATTAGGTAAGTCATTCTGTGCTGCAGTAATAAGGTGACGACCCCTCTCAGTAACCTTCCACACGTGCTACAGATCCAACACAATAACCATACAGTGTATTCCCAGCAGAGGTGTGGGGGGGGGGTCATGTGGTTACTTTTCCCCTTTTTTAAGTATATATTTTTTTTTTAATTACATTTGAAGATGCATAATTACAGGAAAAATGAAACCTAATATAATACATCATTTGGTACATATATCTAATAACCTAAAGATACATTGCATACATTTTTTTTCTAATATTTCAGGCCACTCGTCTTAAAGTTATTTTGACTTGGGTCGCAAAAACAAATACTTTTCATCAGTAAATCTATATCCGGCAGGTTTAGAGGGGGAATAGCAAATAAGAGAGTAGGGGGGAAAAAGGAATACTTTCCATGGGGTGGTTACCTTTTTTAATTAATATTTTTTTTTTTTTCTCATTTGAAAGCACATGGAAGTCTTTTGCATACAAGCACTATGCTGAATTGAATATGTTAAGGGGACGTTTAATGACGTTTTATGGTATATTTTAATTGGTCAAATAATAGCGCATTGCATCCCTTAAGATTTGATTCCTGCAACAGAAAAATTTATAAAATATGTAGTACATGCTAATAAGCAGCAGGGTATTACGGTCTCACGTGTTTATTCTGGTACATCAACTACATTGTAAATTCATTTTCTCTGCTACTGTAAATACTGTGAGATGCAGCACTTAATATCTGTGCACTGATTCGTGATGTAAAGGAAACACTCTCTGCCTAAAAACGTTATCAGAATACTTGCTTGGTAGCTGTATATATTGCAGAATGAGGCTCCTCAATCTTAGTATCCCCTGCAGCATTTCTGATGTAGTGATGAGGTGTCCAGAGACAGTTGCACTTCCTCTGTGCTTGCTGGGGCATTTCTGATGCAGTGATGAGGTGTCCAGGGGCAGTTGCACTTCCTCTGTGCTTGCTGGGGCATTTCTGATGCAGTGATGAGGTGTCCAGGGGCAGTTGCACTTCTTTGGTGCTTGCTGGGGCATTTCTGATGCAGTGATGAGGTGTCCAGGGGCAGTTGGACTTCCTCGGTGCTTGCTGGGGCATTTCTGATGCAGTGATGAGGTGTCCAGGGGCAGTTGCACTTCCTCGGTGCTTGCTGGGGCATTTCTGATGCAGTGATGAGGTGTCCAGAGGCAGTTGCACTTCTTTGGTGCTTGCTGGGGCATTTCTGATGCAGTGATGAGGTGTCCAGGGGCAGTTGCACTTCCTCTGTGCTTGCTGGGGCATTTCTGATGCAGTGATGAGGTGTCCAGGGGCAGTTGCACTTCCTCGGTGCTTGCTGGGGCATTTCTGATGCAGTGATGAGGTGTCCAGGGGCAGTTGCACTTCTTTGGTGCTTGCTGGGGCATTTCTGATGCAGTGATGAGGTGTCCAGGGGCAGTTGCACTTCCTCGGTGCTTGCTGGGGCATTTCTGATGCAGTGATGAGGTGTCCAGGGGCAGTTGCACTTCTTTGGTGCTTGCTGGGGCATTTCTGATGCAGTGATGAGGTGTCCAGGGGCAGTTGCACTTCCTCGGTGCTTGCTGGGGCATTTCTGATGCAGTGTCCAGGGGCAGTTGCACTTCCTCTGTGCTTGCTGGGGCATTTCTGATGCAGTGTCCAGGGGCAGTTGCACTTCCTCGGTGCTTGCTGGGGCATTTCTGATGCAGTGATGAGGTGTCCAGGGGCAGTTGCACTTCCTCGGTGCTTGCTGGGGCATTTCTGATGCAGTGATGAGGTGTCCAGGGGCAGTTGCACTTCCTCGGTGCTTGCTGGGGCATTTCTGATGCAGTGATGAGGTGTCCAGAGGCAGTTGAACTTCTTTGGTGCTTGCTGGGGCATTTCTGATGCAGTGATGAGGTGTCCAGGGGCAGTTGCACTTCCTCGGTGCTTGCTGGGGCATTTCTGATGCAGTGATGAGGTGTCCAGGGGCAGTTGCACTTCTTTGGTGCTTGCTGGGGCATTTCTGATGCAGTGATGAGGTGTCCAGGGGCAGTTGCACTTCCTCGGTGCTTGCTGGGGCATTTCTGATGCAGTGATGAGGTGTCCAGAGGCAGTTGCACTTCCTCGGTGCTTGCTGGGGCATTTCTGATGCAGTGATGAGGTGTCCAGGGGCAGTTGCACTTCCTCGGTGCTTGCTGGGGCATTTCTGATGCAGTGATGAGGTGTCCAGGGGCAGTTGCACTTCCTCGGTGCTTGCTGGGGCATTTCTGATGCAGTGATGAGGTGTCCAGGGGCAGTTGCACTTCCTCGGTGCTTGCTGGGGCATTTCTGATGCAGTGATGAGGTGTCCAGGGGCAGTTGCACTTCCTCGGTGCTTGCTGGGGCATTTCTGATGCAGTGATGAGGTGTCCAGGGGCAGTTGCACTTCCTCGGTGCTTGCTGGGGCATTTCTGATGCAGTGTCCAGGGGCAGTTGCACTTCCTCGGTGCTTGCTGGGGCATTTCTACAAACGCAGTTTTAGAAATATATGTAAGAGAATAAATAGTTTGTGTGAGTACCTCACTATTTCTATACAACCAGTGCAAGTAGAAAATGCTGCAGTCAATAGTGCGATTTCTCCAACATAGGTGTGTCCGGTCCACGGCGTCATCCTTACTTGTGGGATATTCTCTTCCCCAACAGGAAATGGCAAAGAGCCCAGCAAAGCTGGTCACATGATCCCTCCTAGGCTCCGCCTACCCTAGTCATTCTCTTTGCCGTTGTACAGGCAACATCTCCACGGAGATGGCTTAGAGTTTTTTAGTGTTTAACTGTAGTTTTTTATTATTCAATCAAGAGTTTGTTATTTTGAAATAGTGCTGGTATGTACTATTTACTCAGAAACAGAAAAGAGATGAAGATTTCTGTTTGTATGAGGAAAATGATTTTAGCAACCGTAACTAAAATCCATGGCTGTTCCACACAGGACTGTTGAGAGCAATTAACTTCAGTTGGGGGAACAGTGTGCAGTCTCTTGCTGCTTGAGGTATGACACATTCTAACAAGACGATGTAATGCTGGAAGCTGTCATTTTCCCTATGGGATCCGGTAAGCCATGTTTATTACGATCGTAAATAAGGGCTTCACAAGGGCTTATTTAGACTGTAGACTTTTCTGGGCTAAATCGATTCATTATTAACACATATTTAGCCTTGAGGAATCATTTTATCTGGGTATTTTGATATAATAATATCGGCAGGCACTGTATTAGACACCTTATTTCTTAGGGGCTTTCCCAAAGCATAAGCAGAGTCTCATTTTCGCGCCGGTGTGGCGCACTTGTTTTTGAGAGGCATGGCATGCAGTCGCATGTGAGAGGAGCTCTGATACTTAGAAAAGACTTTCTGAAGGCGTCATTGGTATCGTATTCCCCTTTGGGTTTGGTTGGGTCTCAGCAAAGCAGATACCAGGGACTGTAAAGGGGTTAAAGCTTAAAACGGCTCCGGTTCCGTTATTTTAAGGGTTAAAGCTTCCAAATTTGGTGTGCAATATTTTTAAGGCTTTAAGACACTGTGGTGAAAATTTGGTGAATTTTGAACAATTCCTTCATGTTTTTTCGCAATTGCAGTAATAAAGTGTGTTCAGTTTAAAATTTAAAGTGACAGTAACGGTTTTATTTTAAAACGTTTTTTGTACTTTCTTATCAAGTTTATGCCTGTTTAACATGTCTGAACTACCAGATAGACTGTGTTCTGAATGTGGGGAAGCCAGAATTCCTATTCATTTAAATAAATGTGATTTATGTGATAATGACAATGATGCCCAAGATGATTCCTCAAGTGAGGGGAGTAAGCATGGTACTGCATCATTCCCTCCTTCGTCTACACGAGTCTTGCCCACTCAGGAGGCCCCTAGTACATCTAGCGCGCCAATACTCCTTACTATGCAACAATTAACGGCTGTAATGGATAATTCTGTCAAAAACATTTTAGCCAAAATGAACCCTTGTCAGCGTAAGCGTGGCTGCTCTGTTTTAGTTACTGAAGAGCATGACGACGCTGATATTAATATCTCTGAAGGGCCCCTAACCCAATCTGAGGGGGCCAGGGAGGTTTTGTCTGAGGGAGAAATTACTGATTCAGGGAACATTTCTCATCAGGCTGAATCGGATGTGATTACATTTAAATTTAAGTTGGAACATCTCCGCATTTTGCTTAAGGAGGTATTATCCACTCTGGATGATTGTGAAAAGTTGGTCATCCCAGAGAAACTATGTAAAATGGACAAGTTCCTAGAGGTGCCGGGGCTCCCAGAAGCTTTTCCTATACCCAAGCGGGTGGCGGACATTGTTAATAAAGAATGGGAAAGGCCCGGTATTCCTTTCGTCCCTCCCCCCATATTTAAAAAATTGTTTCCTATGGTCGACCCCAGAAAGGACTTATGGCAGTCAGTCCCCAAGGTCGAGGGAGCGGTTTCTACTTTAAACAAACGCACCACTATACCCATAGAGGATAGTTGTGCTTTCAAAGATCCTATGGATAAAAAATTAGAAGGTTTGCTTAAAAAGATGTTTGTTCAGCAGGGTTACCTTCTACAACCCATTTCATGCATTGTCCCTGTCACTACAGCCGCATATTTCTGGTTTGATGAACTGATAAAGGTGCTCGATAGTGATTCTCCTCCTTATGAGGAGATTATGGACAGAATCAATGCTCTCAAATTGGCTAATTCTTTCACTCTAGACGCCACTTTGCAATTGGCTAGGTTAGCGGCTAAGAATTCTGGGTTTGCTATTGTGGCGCGCAGAGCGCTTTGGTTGAAATCTTGGTCGGCTGATGCGTCTTCCAAGAACAAGCTACTAAACATTCCTTTCAAGGGGAAAACGCTGTTTGGCCCTGACTTGAAAGAGATTATCTCTGATATCACTGGGGGTAAGGGCCACGCCCTTCCTCAGGATCGGCCTTTCAAGGCAAAAAATAGACCTAATTTTCGTCCCTTTCGTAAAAACGGACCAGCCCAAAGTGCTACGTCCTCTAAGCAAGAGGGTAATACTTCTCAAGCCAAGCCAGCTTGGAGACCAATGCAAGGCTGGAACAAGGGAAAGCAGGCCAAGAAACCTGCCACTGCTACCAAGACAGCATGAAATATTGGCCCCCGATCCGGGACCGGATCTGGTGGGGGGCAGACTCTCTCTCTTCGCTCAGGCTTGGGCAAGAGATGTTCTGGATCCTTGGGCGCTAGAAATAGTCTCCCAGGGTTATCTTCTGGAATTCAAGGGACTTCCCCCAAGGGGAAGGTTCCACAGGTCTCAGTTGTCTTCAGACCACATAAAAAGACAGGCGTTCTTACATTGTGTAGAAGACCTGTTAAAAATGGGAGGGATTCATCCTGTTCCATTAAGAGAACAAGGGATGGGGTTCTACTCCAATCTGTTCATAGTTCCCAAAAAAGAGGGAACGTTCAGACCAATCTTAGATCTCAAGATCTTAAACAAATTTCTCAAGGTCCCATCGTTCAAGATGGAAACCATTCGAACTATCCTTCCTTCCATCCAGGAAGGTCAATTCATGACCACGGTGGATTTAAAGGATGCGTATCTACATATTCCTATCCACAAGGAACATCATCGGTTCCTAAGGTTTGCATTCCTGGACAAACATTACCAGTTTGTGGCACTTCCTTTCGGATTAGCCACTGCTCCAAGGATTTTCACAAAGGTACTAGGGTCCCTTCTAGCGGTGCTAAGACCAAGGGGCATTGCAGTAGTACCTTACCTGGACGACATTCTGATTCAAGCGTCGTCCCTCCCTCGAGCAAAGGCTCACACGGACATCGTCCTGGCCTTTCTCAGATCTCACGGCTGGAAAGTGAACGTGGAATAGAGTTCACTATCCCCGTCAACAAGGGTTCCCTTCTTGGGAACAATTATAGACTCCTCAGAAATGAGGATTTTTCTAACAGAGGCCAGAAAAACAAAACTTCTGGACTCTTGTCGGATACTTCATTCCGTTCCTCTTCCTTCCGTAGCTCAGTGCATGGAAGTGATCGGGTTGATGGTAGCGGCAATGGACATAGTTCCTTTTGCGCGCATTCATCTAAGACCATTACAACTGTGCATGCTCAGTCAGTGGAATGGGGACTATACAGACTTGTCTCCAAAGATACAAGTAAATCAGAGGACCAGAGACTCACTCCGTTGGTGGCTGTCCCTGGACAACCTGTCACAAGGGATGACATTCCGCAGACCAGAGTGGGTCATTGTCACGACCGACGCCAGTCTGATGGGCTGGGGCGCGGTCTGGGGATCCCTGAAAGCTCAGGGTCTTTGGTCTCGGGAAGAATCTCTTCTACCGATAAATATTCTGGAACTGAGAGCGATATTCAATGCTCTCAAGGCTTGGCCTCAGCTAGCGAGGACCAAGTTCATACGGTTTCAATCAGACAACATGACGACTGTTGCATACATCAACCATCAGGGGGGAACAAGGAGTTCCCTAGCGATGGAAGAAGTGACCAAGATCATTCTATGGGCGGAGTCTCACTCCTGCCACCTGTCTGCTATCCACATCCCGGGAGTGGAAAATTGGGAAGCGGATTTTCTGAGTCGTCAGACATTGCATCCGGGGGAGTGGGAACTCCATCCGGAAATCTTTGCCCAAGTCACTCAGCTGTGGGGCATTCCAGACATGGATCTAATGGCCTCTCGTCAGAACTTCAAAGTTCCCTCCTACGGGTCCAGATCCAGGGATCCCAAGGCGGCTCTAGTGGATGCACTAGTAGCACCTTGGACCTTCAAACTAGCTTATGTGTTCCCGCCGTTTCCTCTCATCCCCAGGCTGGTAGCCAGGATCAATCAGGAGTGGGCGTCGGTGATCTTGATAGCTCCTGCGTGGCCACGCAGGACTTGGTATGCAGATCTGGTGAATATGTCATCGGCTCCACCTTGGAAGCTACCTTTGAGACGAGACCTTCTTGTTCAGGGTCCGTTCGAACATCCGAATCTGGTTTCACTCCAGCTGACTGCTTGGAGATTGAACGCTTGATTTTATCGAAGCGAGGTTTCTCAGATTCTGTTATCGATACTCTTGTTCAGGCCAGAAAGCCTGTAACTAGAAAGATTTACCACAAAATTTGGAAAAAATATATCTGTTGGTGTGAATCTAAAGGATTCCCTTGGGACAAGGTTAAGATTCCTAGGATTCTATCCTTCCTTCAAGAAGGATTGGAAAAAGGATTATCGGCAAGTTCCCTGAAAGGACAGATTTCTGCCTTGTCGGTGTTACTTCACAAAAAGCTGGCAGCTGTGCCAGATGTTCAAGCCTTTGTTCAGGCTCTGGTTAGAATCAAGCCTGTTTACAAACCTTTGACTCCTCCTTGGAGTCTCAATTTAGTTCTTTCAGTTCTTCAGGGGGTTCCGTTTGAACCCTTACATTCCGTTGATATTAAGTTATTATCTTGGAAAGTTTTGTTTTTAGTTGCAATTTCTTCTGCTAGAAGAGTTTCAGAATTATCTGCTCTGCAGTGTTCTCCTCCTTATCTGGTGTTCCATGCAGATAAGGTGGTTTTACGTACTAAACCTGGTTTTCTTCCAAAAGTTGTTTCTAACAAAAACATTAACCAGGAGATTATCGTACCTTCTCTGTGTCCGAAACCAGTTTCAAAGAAGGAACGTTTGTTGCACAATTTGGATGTTGTTCGCGCTCTAAAATTCTATTTAGATGTTACAAAGGATTTTAGACAAACATCTTCCTTGTTTGTTGTTTATTCAGGTAAAAGGAGAGGTCAAAAAGCAACTTCTACCTCTCTCTCTTTTCGGATTAAAAGCATCATCAGATTGGCTTACGAGACTGCCGGACGGCAGCCTCCCGAAAGAATCACAGCTCATTCCACTAGGGCTGTGGCTTCCACATGGGCCTTCAAGAACGAGGCTTCTGTTGATCAGATATGTAGGGCAGCGACTTGGTCTTCACTGCACACTTTTACCAAATTTTACAAGTTTGATACTTTTGCTTCTTCTGAGGCTATTTTTGGGAGAAAGGTTTTGCAAGCCGTGGTGCCTTCCATTTAGGTGACCTGATTTGCTCCCTCCCTTCATCCGTGTCCTAAAGCTTTGGTATTGGTTCCCACAAGTAAGGATGACGCCGTGGACCGGACACACCTATGTTGGAGAAAACAGAATTTATGTTTACCTGATAAATTTCTTTCTCCAACGGTGTGTCCGGTCCACGGCCCGCCCTGGTTTTTTAATCAGGTCTGATAATTTATTTTCTTTAACTACAGTCACCACGGTACCATATGGTTTCTCCTATGCAAATATTCCTCCTTAACGTCGGTCGAATGACTGGGGTAGGCGGAGCCTAGGAGGGATCATGTGACCAGCTTTGCTGGGCTCTTTGCCATTTCCTGTTGGGGAAGAGAATATCCCACAAGTAAGGATGACGCCGTGGACCGGACACACCGTTGGAGAAAGAAATTTATCAGGTAAACATAAATTCTGTTATTAATGATCTATTTGTTAAGCTCCTGCAAACAATATAGTTAATTAAAGGTCCAGCAACTGTGAGCTAGCTGAGCACATTGGGTGAGCCAACGACACAAGGCATATGTGTAGTGACCAATCACCAGCTAGCTCCCTGTTCTCTTTGCTGTTACTGAACAAGTTTTCTTTTTCTCTACCTAGAATCCGACTGATCTCCTTAGCTGCCCAGAAGTTCATCTCGGATATTGCAAATGATGCTCTGCAGCACTGTAAGATGAAGGGCACAGCGTCTGGAAGCTCGCGCAACAAAAGCAAGGTATAGCGTTCCCTCTGTAATCCCTGGGCACCTTAGGATACGCTTACTGTCTTGTGCTTAAAGGGACAGTCTACAATAGAATTTTTATTCTTTAAAAAGATAGATAATCTCTCTATTCCCCATTCCCCAGTTTTGCACAACCAACACTGTTATAGAAATACACTTTTTACCTCTGTGATTACCGTGTATCTAAGCCTCTTCTGACAACCCCCTGATCACATGACTTTTTATTTATCATCTATTGACTTGCATTTAATATTGTGTTGTGCTAACGCTTAACTCCCCGGGCGTTAACACATTGTTATCTATATGGCCCACAAGAACTAGCAGTCTCCTGTTGGGAAAAACAAATAAAAAAGCATGTGATAAGAGGCTGTCTGTAGGGGCTTAGAAACGAGCAGAAATGTAGAGGTTTAAATGTTATAAAGTATATTAAAGGGACACTAAACTCCAAATTTTTTCTTTCATGATTCAGATAGAGAATACAGATGTAAACGACGTTACAATTTACTTCTATTATATATTTTGCTTCATTTTTTAAATATCCTTAGTTGAAGAAAATGCAATGCACATGGGTGAGCTAATCACACAAGGCTTCTAAGTACAGCAACCAATCAGCAGCTACTGAGCCTATCTAGATATGCTCTTCAGCAAAGAATATCATGAGAATAAAAACAAATTGGATAATAGAAGTAAATTAGAAAGTTGTTTAAAATTGCATGCTCTTTCTAAATCATGAAAGAAAAAAATGTGTGTTTCATATCCCTTTAATATATTAACCCTTTGGCTGCTAAGCCATTTCCCACCTGGGTGCTAATATTTTATTTATTTTTTATTATTATTATTTAAAAAAAAATTTAGCTTTTTTTATTTTTTTTTTACCCCCAAGACTTACACTGTTGGAAATGTTAGGCGATTACCTTTCCAACAATGGGTCTTGGGGGTCTGTAGCTGCTTAGATGCCTGAGATACAGGCTTCTAAGCAGCATGCCCCCTCCTCCTATACTTAACATTGTTAAGTATAAATAAAGTTGCGCAGTGACATCATCGCGTAATTGCGCGTGACGTCACTGCGCATCACGTGAAGCCCTGGCGATGCCTGTCACTCTACAGGCCCGATCGCCGGGGTAGGAGCAGTAAGGAGCCCCTAGATCTCCCTCAAAGTGGGAGAGTGCTCATGACGGCTCTGAGCCGTCATTAGCACCAGAGTGAGAAACTCTGTGACGGCTCAGAGCCGTCATTAGCACTCAAAGGGTTAAAGGGACACTGAACCCAAATTTTTTTCTTTCGTGATTCAGATAGAGCATGCAATTTGAAGCAACTTTCTAATTTACGCCTATTAAATTATTTTCATTCTCTTGGTATCTTTATTTGAAATGCAAGAATGTAAGTTTAGATGCCGGACCATTTTTGGTGAACACACTGTGTTGTTCTTGCTGATTGGTGGATAAATTCACTCACCAATAAACAAGTGCTTTCCATGGTTCTAAACCAATAAAATAGCTGATGCCTTCTTTTTCAAATAAAGAAAGCAAGAGAACGAAGAAAAATTGATAGTAGGAGTAAATTAGAAAGTTGTTTAAAACTGCATGCCCTATCTGAATCACAGAAGAAAAAAAAATGGGTTCAGTGTCCCTTTAATGTTGGTTGTGCAAAGCTGGGGAATGGGTAGTAAAAGTGTTATCTATCTTTTTAAACAATAAAAATTTTAGTGTAGACTGTCCCTTTAATCTTTTTAAAGGGAGAGTCTAGTGGAAAAGTGACCTGCTCAAATTCATCAGAGCAGCATGCAATTGTAGCCTTGCT
This sequence comes from Bombina bombina, assembly GCF_027579735.1. NCBI lineage: Eukaryota > Metazoa > Chordata > Amphibia > Anura > Bombinatoridae > Bombina > Bombina bombina. Next base: position 1,271,317,630 of record NC_069501.1, read on the forward strand.
AATAAAGATAACTGCATTGCAGCTCCCTATTGGGACACAGACTATCAGCCAGTCAGGAGCCAAAGTCACAAATACCCATCTCGGTTCTGCTCCAGATTCATAATGTTCGTCATCAGATTGTGACTTTACCTATGTGCTTAACGTCCTAATCCTACAGCTGGGGTTGGTAATGCTATAATTGGTTTGAGGATGTCATCTTTGCAGTAGAATGCCCCTTTAAGACTTCCCTGAGTCTCCCTGGCATTGTATAGGATGCCAATGCACTTTACACCTAAATCATCACCTCCCTCCGCTAGTGAGGAAGACAGAAGAATATTGTATAACTCCAGCTTCTGCTGACTGCCTCCTTATCTCAGATCTTTTGACAGACTTGCATTTCAGGCAATTAGTGCTGACGGCGTTCAAGGGGTTAGAAATTAGCATATGAGCTTTAAATAAAGAATACCAAGGGAACAAAGCAAATTTGATGATAAAAGTAAATTAGAAAGTTGTTTAAAATGATGTCCTATCTGAATCATGAAAATTTAATTTGGACTTTACTATCCCTTTAGGTTTCGCTACAGCTGTTTATAGAAACAAGTACACGTGTCCTGCAGCTCTTTATAGAAGCTAAACCTAGGAGCCTCATATGCTGATTTTGAAGGCTGCCTCTTATCTGAATGCATTTTACAGTTTTTCACAGCTAGAGGATGTTTTTTTTTGTGTGTGCCATACAGATAACATTGTGACCACGCCCATTAAGTTACAAATGAGGGCACTGATTGGCTAAATGCAAGTCTGTCAAAAGAACTGAAATAAGGGGCCAGTCTGCAAAGGCTTAGATGCAGGGTAATCACAGAGGTAAAAAGTATATTAATATAACTGAGATAAGGAGCAGTCTGCAGAGGCTTAGATACAGGGTAATCACAGAGGTAAAAAGTATATTAATATAACTGAGATAAGGAGCAGTCTGCAAAGGCTTAGATACAGGGTAATCACAGAGGTAAAAAGTATATTAATATAACTGAGATAAGGAGCAGTCTGCAGAGGCTTAGATACAGGGTAATCACAGAGGTAAAAAGTATATTAATATAACTGAGATAAGGAGCAGTCTGCAAAGGCTTAGATACAGGGTAATCACAGAGGTAAAAAGTATATTAATATAACTGAGATAAGGGGCAGTCTGCAGAGGCTTAGATACAGGGTAATCACAGAGGTAAAAAGTATATTAATATAACTGAGATAAGGAGCAGTCTGCAAAGGCTTAGATACAGGGTAATCACAGAGGTAAAAAGTATATTAATATAACTGAAATAAGGAGCAGTCTGCAGAGGCTTAGATACAGGGTAATCAGAGGTAAAAAGTATATTAATATAACTGAGATAAGGAGCAGTCTGCAAAGGCTTAGATACAAGGTAATCACAGAGGTAAAAAGTATATTAATATAACTGAGATAAGGGGGCAGCCTGCAGAGGCTTAGATACAAGGTAATCACAGAGGTGAAAAGTATATTAATATAACTGAGTTAAGGAGCAGTCTGCAGAGGGTTAGATACAAGGTAATCACAGAGGTAAAAAGTATATTAATATAACTGAGATAAGGGGGGCAGTCTGCAGAGGCTTAGATACAAGGTAATCACAGAGGTAAAAAGTATATTAATATAACTGAGATAAGGGACAGTCTGCAGAGGGTTAGATACAAGGTAATCACAGAGGTAAAAAATATATTAATTAACTGAGATAAGGGGGCAGTCTGCAGAGGGTTAGATACAAGGTAATCACAGAGGTAAAACGTATATTAATATAACTGAGATAAGGGGGCAGTCTGCAGAGGGTTAGATACAAGGTAATCACAGAGGTAAAACGTATATTAATATAACTGAGATAAGGGGGCAGTCTGCAGAGGGTTAGATACAAGGTAATCACAGAGGTAAAAAGTGTATTAATATAACTGTGTTGGTTACGCAAAACTGGGGAATGGGTAATAAGGGGATTATCTATCTTTTTAAACAATACAAATTCTGGAGTAGACTGTCCCTTTTAATCACAGAACAGTTAATCATTTACTATTACTTGAATATAACACATTATTTTCTTTGGTGGGTAGGAAATTCAGACTAAACGCTATTGCATCTGGTCTGTGCGTAAACTGGTGAATACTATAGGTTAGATGAACTTGTTTGTCAGCAAAATTCTGTTTTTATTGTGGATCCTTTTAGAGCTAATCAGTATTGGTGTAGATGTCCTAAAGCAGGTAGTATCCCCTCTCTTTTGTGCTTAAAGGGACAGTTTACGCAAAAAAAATCTCCCCTTTAATTTGTTCCCAATGATCCACTTTACCTGCTGGTGTGTATTAAAGGGCCATAATACCCAAATGTTTAAACACTTGAAAGTGATGCAGCATAGCTGTAAAAAGCTGATTAGAAAATATCACCTGAACATCTCTATGTAAAAAAGAAAGATATTTTACCTCAAAAGTTTCTCAGTAGCCACATCCCATTGTAAAGGATTTCTAAGCAGCATATTAGTGTGTCTGTCCCGGGACAGGCGAAGGGATGAGCCTCGTGCACTCTCATGTTATTTCCCTATTCAGTGTAAGGAAGTTTACAATGAAATCTCATGAGACCACAGTAAAATAGTTCATGACCTCAGCACTGCTGATGCTGATTGGCTGCTGTTAATTTCTTCATTTTTTATTTTTTTTTATTTATTTTTTTACCTGCAGCTGGGCAGCAGCTGAGTATAACTTTTTACACAGAACTTACTCTGCTGAGCTGAGGAGATTGTGAGGTAAAATATCTTCCTTTTCTACATAGAGATGCTCAGGTGATATTTTCCTGTCAGCTTTTTACAGTTATACTGCATCAGTTTCAAGTGATTTAGCATATGAGTATTATGTCCCTTTAAATTGTTTACAAGTATTTCCATTACCCTTATATTGGCATTTGGAATAGTTTATTTAGCCTGTGATAATCCCCACCCATCCTGAAAGTTTTTGGCCTTAAGGCCAAGCTGTGTAAACACAGCCAGTAGAAGAAATTACAATCCCAGTGGGTTATTAGAAGAGATAAGGTAATAAAATGTTAATTTTACAATGTTCTCTCCAGGTATTGGTGATTGGTTTATGGACAGATATAAGATAAAGAGGCAGCTATATGTACACAATGTGATAAAGCAATGAGATCTGATTATACCTACAAGCTGAAACCCATTGTATTAGGTTGTAGCTTCAAAACACAAAATCAGTTAATTCATATACACAAATAAGCCTTAAAAAGCAAATTTCATACATTTTGTACTGTGCAGCTGTTAAAAAAACGTAATAGGAAACACATTAAGGGAAATACAATTTTATAGTATTCTGTCCCTTTAAGTGAGTTTTTACTGGTGCAGAAGTGTTAGCTTTACACAGATGAAGAAAGAAGGGTTAGCAAGAATGCTGTACTGAGGGGGTTACCAGCTGTCCCATGTGGTCCCTCCAGTGCATTTATGGTGTGTGACTGCCTGATACTTCCCTCCTAGTGTGATCTAGCAGGCAGGATACTATTGGGAGTTCTCTGGCTGGGTATTGGCAATGTGTCTATTTTTTTTTTTTTTTTTTTTTTATATTTTATTTTATAAACAGACACAATACAAAAAAAGGCAAATCAACACTCAAAAAATCGCTTAATATTAATACAGAAAGAAAATCTTGAGAAAGCTGAGATTGAACCCGTGTATGGACCCAAGCAAAAACCACTTGGTCCACTAGGATCTAATGGCATAATCTTCCTAACAGGATAACACTTGCTTACAACAGCCAATAACCATTCACCCAACATTGACAGTAAAAGGAAGGAAGGGAAAGAAGAGAGAAAAAAAAAAGGGGGGATTACCTAAAAACCTCCTGTCCCCTCCGCTCCGGCCCCACCCCTCCAAGGAGTCCCTCTCCATCCTAGCACATTAAATTTGATTTATTTGTTTAAATTCCTCCCATTGGAAACGTATCAGCTGGAAAACCTCTTCTCTGCTCGATCTTAAATATGTATATTCTTCCAACAACAATAACTCATTAATTCTATCAATTAGCATTCCCTCCCCTGGGACATTTGGTTTTTTCCAGTTTCTGGCCAATAAGGATTTAAATGCATTTAATACATACATTATTAATTTGGCTCTTATTTTACCTATACCTTTAATGGGTTTATTTAATAGTGCTATGTATATATCCAACTCTAAATCCTCCTTCCCACTCAACTGCTGAATATATCCTGTAATTAGTTCCCACATACTTTTTACCCTGGGGCAATCCCACCATATATGTTGCATGTTACCTACTCCACCACAACCTCTCCAGCAGTACTTGGAGGCATTAGGATATATGCTATGCAGCCTAGCTGGCGTCAGATACCATCTAGTAAGTATCTTATAATTTAATTCCTGGATGTTAGAGGAGGAAGATGATCTAGCTACATTAATGCATATAGACCGCCAGTCTGAGTCTTCTATTTGTCGTCCGGTCTCTATCTCCCATTTTTGCATATAACTCAGTTTTAAATACTCTGATGAATTGTTAAGAAGTTTATAACTGAATGAAACGGCAATGTGTCTACTCTTATGCAGATTATCCATAACCTCAGTGATGTCTGAGACAGGCAGAAATAGTGCAGTCTCGCTGCTGTAGGTGAGACCTGTGCTGTTAAAGCCCCATAGCACATCAGGCAGCCAATGTAAAGGGTGTGGGAGCTGTGGTTAAGGAGTAAATATGCTTCGGGGAGCCGGTTATATGTGGTTACAAGATGTATGTATCTGTTTTTTCCCTGTGTGTATTCATGTTCCCAGTCTTAGTTCTTTTCACCAATTTATGTTGCTGTTTCTTAAAAATATTATGTTATTTGCAGTTTAAATACCATTTTAAGAGGTATTTGTGGGGGATTGGCACACCTAGTTGTGTTTTTGGTAAATGTGAACCCTCTGTTGTGATCACACTTGTACAATAGATTCTTCCTGCTTTATAATAAAAATATATATAGAGAGATAGCTGTTGGCTAAGGTAGTCATTTACCTGTGAGAGGGTCCCCTATTAGCTGCATTTGTAGCTTTTGTGAGTATCGCAGGGTTATTTGCTGTGGTTGAGACCGCACAGGGGGGTTTCCTTCTAATCCTGTTTTTCCCCGTTTCTTCGTGCAGGATAAAAAGTATACGCTAACGATGGAGGATCTCACCCCAGCACTTGCTGAATATGGCATCAACGTAAAGAAGCCGCATTATTTCACCTAGAGGCTCCACTGCAAACTGATCTCTGATGAACTGTTTTATAGAAAATCAGATTCCTGTGGGAGCAAATTTACTGTGTATAGAGGTGTAAAATGTTGTGCTTTTGCTGCTCCCAGCGCCACGAACTGCACAGATCTGTTAGGGTGACCGTCAAAGGAAAAAGAGAGTGAAGAAAGAATGTTTTGATAGCGTTAAGAAGAAGAAAAAAACCTGTTATGTTTAGTTCCCGTCTTTGTAAAAGTGTTCCTGTCTGCTTGTGCTGCTGTAAAGATTCAGATGCTTTAAATCAGTCTGTAGCTTATTTCTGTTGTGTAGATTTTTTTTTTTATTTTGCTGAGTGAACGTTGTAAACTTGCAACTGCCAAAGCCTTCTGACTGCATAGGAAAATGTGTAAATAGCTCACTTATATTCAGTGTGAGAAATAAATTGTACAATTGTGTCTTGTTTTTTTTTTTTTTTTTACTAAATAGCCAACCTTCTCAGCAAACTGTAAAACAAAAACAAGTTAAAGATACTAAAATATAGGTTTGTACAGAACGCACGTCCCTAATAAGCGTCTTGCACTTTACAAGAAGAAATGCAGCGCCAACAATAGCCGCTTCGTTTGCTAGCAAAAAGTGCTTATTATACATAAATATTAGATTCGTTTTATTGTCATTGTACAATGTAAGAAAACAGAGACAAAGAAATTATAATTGAAAATCTAACCAATCCCATACACAGATAGCACTATAATGATAAGACTAATAGATAACAAAAATTCAAGTGACTTGTGCAAAAAAATTCTATACCGCAAAAAATAAATACAATGCGAGTGTAATAAAGTGCAAGTGCGAAAAAAAAACAGTTCCATACAAAGGAGTATATATATATATGTGTAAAAAAATTACAATATAAAAAATTGGTCATCTTGCACACATATGTGTATATTTGCATTATGTATATAATGTGAATCGTGAGGTTTTTTTTTATATAAATCACGTGTATTTTGTATTATATGTGTTATGTGAATAAAAGGTGAAGTGAAAAAGGACCATTAACAGGATAATCAATAGATTAAATTAAAACCATTAATTTAGCACTTTCTTCATTATAAAAAAAAAAAAAAAAATCTAATCATATTTACACGGAAGCTGCGAATAATGACAAAGAGAATGGGACTTTGTAGCTGTATTCTGGGTTTAGCGAAACTATTTCTTGTCTTGCCTGACTGTTTTGTTATTAAACAGTAACTTTTTATTAGAAGAAAATACTCACAATACAATATGCCAGATACTGTCTACGTGAAGACCGTTATACAATCAACAATAAGGTATACGTTTAGAAACGGTCAGTCCATATATAGGTGCAAGTGGAAAAAGAACTTGAAAAAAAGGAGGGACTTCAATTGGATGCTGGAAGACTGGGAGTTCAGAGTGGCCTCTCACACACATACTTATCCATATCTAATAGTCCATATGGAGCTATCTTCAGAGAGTGAAAGCGGAGTTAAAGGGACACTGAACCCAAATATTTTCTTTTGTGATTCAAATAGAGCATTTCATTTTAAGCAGCTTTCTAATTTACTCCTATTATCAAATGTTCTTTATTCTCTTGGTATCTTTATTTGAAGTGCAAGAATGTAAGTTTAGATGCCGGCCCATTTTTGGTGAACAACCTAGGTTATCCTTGCTGATTGGTGGATAAATTCATCCACCAATCAAAAACGGCTGTCCAGAGTTCTGAACCAAGAAAAAAAAAAAGCGTAGATGCCTTCTTTTTCAGATAAAGATAACAAGAGAACGAAGAAAAATTGATAATAGGAGTAAATTAGAAAGTTGCTTAAAATTGCATGCTCTATCTGAATCACGAAAGAAAAATATTGGGTTCAGTGTCCCTTTAAATATAAGGTCCATATACATTAGCCAATTCAATAACTACAAGTTTCTCAAACATTTTACGCAACAAGGTCTAGTAATCATGCAGTATAGACAACTATATTCTATACTTTTTATAGAAAGCAACGAGCCATTCCATTCCAATGAATCTCCCCCTGAGGAGGAGAGATGTAAGGCATGAAAAAGGGGGGGGGGGTCCGATTGGTATACAAGATAAATTATACTAATGCACTAATCTAGGTGGAGAGTGAAGAAGTGTTTGCCAGTAAAACTGATTGTTGTGGATGAACGGTAGGCTGCCATTTCTGAAATGAGAGTATTCCTGCACTCCAAGGAGCTCTGAGGTGTTATGTACCATTCCTGCAAGGAGTAGGACCTCCACTTGCGTGCAATGAGCAGTCTCGCACTGTTAAGGCTATATTGCAATAGTTTCCATTTGATTTTGCACAGTTTACCTGGTTTAAGGTTGAGGAGAGCGGTACTAGGAGACAAAGAACTGAGCACCCATAACAGTTTTTAGATGATTGGTGATATCCCTCCAAAAAGGGAGTAGCTTTGGGCAATCCCACCAAATATGGGCCATTGTGCCCGGAAACCCACACCCCCTCCAACATGATGCGCAAGCATTGGGGTATATACGCTTTAGTCTAACTGGGGTGTGGTACCATCAGACTTGCTTCACTGTTTTATTTATCTTGTTCTTAGAACTGGCATACAATGCATTTGGCAATTTTTTTAAAGTATGCTCATATACTGATCTGTTCTATAAATGTGCATCTGAAGCATTTAATAGTATTTTAGCTGTAATTTTGTAATCTAGCGATGCACACCATGAGTATATCATCTTTCCTTTGCTGTGGTTAATTAGTTTCTACCCTGAAAAAGCAATTGCAGTGTTGCAGGTTTATGGTTGGCTGGGGGTCCTGTAAACTTAAAAATGACAAGAAACCCTGGCAAAAATAAGTCCTAATCATATACAGCAGCTATTTAATACATAGAATGCAGCATTTAATGAGGACTTACATTTTAAATGTAAACCCTTTAATAGCATACAATGACCATGTTAGCAGGGGGTGTTTTTTTGAAGCAAAGTAACACGCACGCTCACTCACCCCCTCATATGTAATTTTCCTTATCACTGGCACAATCAGAGGATACCACACATGCCCCGTTAGGAACTTGAGTTAGCTGAATGGAGTAGTAAATATTCTAACCTATCAAGCTCTTCTTAAAGGGACAGTATACTCTAATTGTCATATAACTACATGTAATAGACACTACTATAAAGAAGAATGTGCATAGATACTGATATAAAATTACAGTATAAAACCTTTAAAAAACGTATTTAAACGCTTACAGATTAGCACTGTTGAAGAGATTAGGCTGGGACACTCAGTGAAAGGGGCTGGGAAAGCAGCAAGAGCAGACCCTTCCCTTCATATGAAAAGACAGATTACACAAACTGAAATCTGTAGACCTGGGTCTACATCTGATCATTTGGGGCTTGGTTAAGAGTTTAAAAATCAGCACAATATTATAATAATAAAAATAAAATTATAAGCAAAACTATACATTGTTATAAAAACACTCCCAGATGAGTTATATACATGAGTACAATGTCCCTTTAAGCCCAAGAAATACCTGAGAGCCACCATTTGAAAGATAATTGCCTGCTCTTTCAAACTGTGTGTGCCTTTGGCTTATAAAGTTAAAAATACAATTTATTAAAAACATCCACATTTAAACATATTTTGACTTCTAATAGCCCACCATGATCCCTTGTTATAGAGCCCATAAACCCTTCTTTAAAATAAAATCTGTACATATGTTTTAATCTCCAGGTGGTAATAGTGATCTCCTGGTGTAAATAAATGTGCCGTTTATTTAATGAACAGGTAACAAACAAGTAAGAGCAAAATTAGACACAAAAGTACACAGAAAAAAAAAGAAAACAAAAATGCTATAGCAAGTCAAGAATATGTAATTAAAGGGACACTCAAGTCAAAATTAAACTTTCATTATTCAGATAGAGCAGCAATTTTAAACAACTTTCCAATTTACTTCCATTAACAAAATGTGCAAAGTCTTTTTATATTTAAACTTTCTGAGTCACCAGCTCCTACTGAGCATGTGCAAGAATAAGTGTGCATGCATTTGTGATTGGCTGATGGGTGTCACATGGTACAGGGGGAGTGGAAATAGACATAACTTTTAAAATTGTCAGAAACAAATCTACTACTTATTTCAAGTTCAAACTAAGTGCTATTGCACTGTCTTGTTATCTTGCATTTGTTGATTATGCAAATCTACTGTGTTGACTGGTCCTTTAAGATTGGTGGACAATTCTCAGTGAAGAGATATTATCAATCCAACTTAATCAGTCCATATACGAGTATTTGCTTACGTGATTCCCATAGAAATAGCATGTTATAATAAAAACCTAGGTTACTTATAGAGAAATAAAAAACCTAAATTATGCTTACCTGATAATTTCATTTCTCTTGCAAGATGTATCGAGTCCACGGATTCATCCAATACTTGTGGTATATTCTCCTTCCCAACAGGAAGTGGCAAAGAGAGCACCCACAGCAGAGCTGTCTATATAGCTCCTCCCCTAACTCCACCCCCCAGTCATTCTCTTTGCCGGCTCTAAGCAATAAGGAAGGGTAAAGTGATTGTGGTGACAAAATATTAGTATTATTTTCTTCAAGCAAGAGTTTGTTATTTTAAATGGTACCGGTGTGTACTATTTACTCTCAAGCAGAAAAAAGGATGAAGATTTCTGCCTAGAGGATGATGATCTTAGCATTTGTAACTAAGATCCATTGCTGTTCCCACAGAGGCTGAGGAGTGCAGGAAACTTCAGTTGAGGAACGGTTTTGCAGGCTATGCTGCACTGAGGTGTGTTCAGTCATTTTTTTCTAGAAAGACTGTGATATTTCCAGAAAAGGGCTGACATTATCCCCATGAGGGGAAGGGTAAGCTGTAATCAAACACTTGGGTAGTATTTCAAGCTTACATAAGGGCTAAGTTACTCTGCTGGTTGAAACTTATATAATAGAGCAAACGTTTTTTGGAAAAATTAGATTAAACGTTTTGGGACTGTTTATTGAGAGCTTTCATTTGGCTTATTTTTGGGATTTACATCCCACATGGCTGTTTTTAACACTTGAGGTGTCACTTTAAGGCCCAACAGACATCGTGTAAGAGGTGGGTGGGGCCTAATTTTGCGCCTTAGATGCGCAGTTTTTATTCATTTTGGACAGCAAGCTGCAACACTGGAGGGTCCTGAAGCGGTTTTGGGGCCAAAATCAAGCTTTATTACCTCAAATTCAACCCCTAAGGGCAGGTAGGCACCACAGCAGAGCTGTGGCAAGGTGCTGACTGTATTTATTCCGTTTTTTTTGACTCTTGTCAATCCGGTTGGAGTATTAAGGGGTTCATTTCATTTTTTACTGGTGGTGCAACCTTACTAAGGCTTAATACATATACTGTAAAAAATGTGGGGCATTTTTAAGCAGTTTTGCAGAATGTGTACATGTTTTTTTCTCTTAAAGGCACAGTACCGTTTTTTGAAATTGTTGTTTTACATTGAATAAAGTGTTTTCCAAGTTTGCTTGTCTTATTACTAGCCTGTTAAACATGTCTGACATCAAGGAAACTCCTTGTTCAATATGTTTAGAAGCCATTGTAGAACACCCTCTTAGAATGTGTCCCACTTGTACTGATATGTCTATAAATTTTAAAGAGCATATTGTAGCACTTAATAATGTAGCGCTGGAGGATTGTCAGACAGAAAGAAATGAGGTTATGTCATCTAGTTCTCCCCAAGTGTCACAACCAGTTACGCCCGCACAAGCGACGCCAAGTACTTCTAGTGCGTCTAATTCATTTACCTTACAAGACATGGTGGCAGTTATGAATTCTACCCTCACAGAGGTTTTATCTAAACTGCCTGGGTTGCAAGGGAAGCGTGATAGCTCTGGGTTAAGAACAAATGCTGAGCTTTCTGACGCTTTAGTAGCTGTATCCGATATACCCTCACAATGTTCTGAAGTAGGGGTACGGGATTTGCTATCTGAGGGAGAGATATATGATTCAGGAAAGACGCTCACTCAGACAGACTCTGATATGACGGCCTTTAAATTCAAGCTAGAACACCTCCGCTTGTTGCTCAGGGAGGTATTGGCGACTCTGGACGATTGTGACCCTATTGTGGTTCCAGAGAAGTTGTGTAAAATGGACAAATACTTAGAGGTTCCTGTTTACACTGATGTTTTTCTGGTCCCTAAGAGGATTGCGGATATTGTTTCTAAGGAGTGGGATAGACCAGGTATACTGTTCGCTTCCCCTCCTACTTTCAAGAAAATGTTTCCCATATCTAACACCATGCGGGACTCGTGGCAGACGGTCCCTAAGGTAGAGGGAGCTATTTCTACACTAGCTAAGCGTACAACTATACCTATTGAGGACAGTTGTGCTTTCAAAGATCCTATGGATAAAAAATTAGAGGGTCTCCTAAAGAAAATTTTTGTTCATCAAGGTTTTCTTCTCCAACCTACTGCAGCTGCTTTTTGGTTCAAGGCTCTCCAGGGGGAGACCCCATTAGATGATATTCTGGATAGAATTAAGACTCTTAAGCTGGCTAATTCTTTCATTACTGATGCCGCTTTTCAATTGGCTAAATTAGCGGCAAAAAATTCAGGTTTTGCCATTTTAGCGCGTAGAGCGTTATGGCTTAAGTCCTGGTCAGCTGATGTGTCATCAAAATCAAAGCTTTTGACCATCTCTTTCAAAGGTAAGACCCTATTCGGGCCTGAACTGAAGGAGATTATTTCAGACATCACTGGAGGGAAGGGTCATACCCTCCCTCAGGATAAAACAAATAAAATCAAGACCAAACAAAATCATTTTCGTTCCTTTCGGAACTTCAAGAGTGGTCCCGCTTCTGCTTCCCCTGCTGCAAAGCAAGAGGGGAATTTTGCTCAATCCAAGTCAGCCTGGAGACCTAACCAGGCCTGGAACAAGGGTAAACAGGCCAAGAAGCCTGCAGCTGCCTCCAAGACAGCATGAAGGGGTAGCCCCCGATCCGGGACCGGATCTAGTAGGGGGCAGACTCTCTCTCTTCGCTCAGGCTTGGGCAAGAGATGTTCACGATTCCTGGGCTTTAGAAATTGTTTCCCAGGGATATCTTCTGTACTTCAAAGATTCCCCCCAAGGGGGAGATTTCACATTTCTCAATTGTCTGCAAACCAGACAAAAAGAGAGGCGTTCTTACGCTGTGTAGATGACCTACATACCATGGGAGTGATTCACCCCGTTCCAAGAGCGGAACAGGGGCAAGGGTTTTACTCCAACCTGTTTGTGGTTCCCAAAAAAGAAGGAACTTTCAGACCAATTTTGGATCTCAAGATCCTAAACAAATTCCTCAGAGTCCCGTCTTTCAAGATGGAGACTATTCGGACTATTCTGCCACTGATCCAAGAGGGTCAATATATGAACACCGTGGACTTAAAGGATGCGTATCTGCACATCCCTATCCACAGAGATCATCACCGATTCCTCAGGTTCGCCTTTCTGGACAGACATTACCAGTTCGTGGCCCTTCCCTTCGGGTTGGCCACGGCTCCCAGAATTTTCACAAAAGTGCTTGGGTCACTCCTAGCGGTTCTAAGACCGTGGGGCATAGCAGTTGGGCCTTATCTAGACGACATCTTAATTCAATCGTCAACTTTCCAACTAGCCAAGTCTCACACGGACATCGTGTTGGCTTTTCTAAGGTCTCATGGGTGGAAGGTGAACATAAAAAAGAGTTCTCTCTTCCCTCTCACAAAAGTTTCCTTCCTAGGAACTCTGATAGACTCGGTAGAAATGAAAATATTTCTGACGGAGGTCAGGAAATTAAAACTCGTAAACACCTGCCGAGCTCTTCATTCCATTCTGCGGCCGTCAGTGGCTCAGTGTATGGAGGTAATCTGACTTATGGACATAGTTCCATTTGCTCGCTTACACCTCAGACCACTGCAACTATGCATGCTCAAACAGTGGAATGGGGATTATGCAGATTTATCTCCTCAGATAGATCTGGATCAGGAGACCAGAGATTCTCTTCTCTGGTGGTTATCACAGGTTCACCTGTCTCGGGGAATGTGTTTCCGCAGACCAGAGTGGATCATAGTTACGACAGATGCCAGCCTGTTAGGCTGGGGTGCAGTCTGGAACTCCCTGAAAGCTCAGGGGTTATGGTCTCAGGAGGAGACTCTCCTCCCGATAAACATTCTGGAATTGAGAGCGATATTCAATGTGCTTCAGGCGTGGCCTCAACTGGCTGCGGCCAAATTCATCAGATTTCAGTCGGACAACATCACGACTGTAGCTTATACCAATCATCAAGGGGGAACAAGGAGTTCTCTAGCGATGATAGAGGTTTCCAAAATAATTCGATGGGCAGAGACTCACTCTTGCCATCTTTCAGCAATCTATATCCCAGGAGTAGAGAACTGGGAGGCGGATTTCCTAAATCGACAGACTTTTCATCCGGGGGAGTGGGAGCTCCATCCGGAGGTGTTTGCCCAACTGATTCGGCTATGGGGCACACCAGAATTAAATCTGATGGCGTCTCGTCAGAGCGCCAAACTTCCTTGTTACGGGTCCAGGTCAATGGATCCCCAGGCAGTGCTGATAGATGCTCTAGCAATGCCCTGGTCCTTCAACCTGGCCTATGTGTTTCCACCATTCCCTCTCCTTCCTCGTTTGATTGCCAGAATCAAGCAGGAGAGAGCTTTGGTGATTCTGATAGCACCTGCGTGGCCACGCAGGGCTTGGTATGCAGACCTGGTGGACATGTCATCCGTCCCACCATGGACTCTGCCTCTGAGGCAGGACCTTCTGATTCAAGGTCCATTCAAGCATCCAAACCTATGTTCTCTGTGTCTGACTGCTTGGAGATTGAACGCTTGATTTTAGCAAAGCGTAATTTCTCTGAATCGGTCATTGTGTAACAATTCAGACATACAGAGTGTTGTTATTGTAGCTTCCAGTAATGTTACTGACTATATCATGCATAGCAAAAGGTAGATATGTAATCCCTAATTGAAATAATATAGGCATAAGCTTATTCCTATATAGATATTTAGGATAGTTAATATAGTTGTTTGCTAGTTCAGTATCAATGTCTGTATGATACTGAAGCTAACAAGTTAACATGATGGCACAAACTATTTCTAAGTTACAATGATAGACAGTCTGACATGATTTCAGCGTAAGTGTTAAGTTAAGAACTTAAATATAATCAGAGTTATAGTTGAATGATATTGGCAGTTCAGAGTTCGCTTACCAAGCGTGGAATTAGGTTAGGTGAGGAATCTGAGTGATTGAGGATGATGCGGTAAACACTGTGCAGAGTTGGGTAGAGCAGCCTGTAATAGAGTCTGGAGCGTGGCGTTGCAGAGGAGTACGGAGCGGCCGTCGGTGACGTCACCCGCCAGACAGCTGATCTTGAGCTGGAACTGGTAGTTTGTAGGAGAGGGTCTCAGGAAGAAACCAAGCAATTAGGAACGTGTCCAAAATGACAGTAAGTGCTGAGTGGCCAGTATCAGCTGGGTTAAAACGAGCAATACCAAGCAATGTTAGCATGTATGGGCGTTCCTTATATAGGAAGACCAAAGTGAAAAAGAGGCATATAGAGTTTAACCCCTAAGAACCCAAGAGTTGTTACACATTGATACCTTGATTCAGGCTCGAAAGCCTGTCACCAGAAAAATTTATCATAAGATATGGTGTAAATATCTTTACTGGTGTGATTCCAAGGGTTACTCATGGAGTAAGATTAGGATTCCTAGGCTATTAGCTTTTCTCCAAGAAGGATTGGAGAAAGGATTATCAGCTAGTTCCTTAAAGGGACAAATATCTGCTTTGTCTATCCTTTTACACAAGCGTCTGGCAGATGTTCCAGACGTTCAGGCGTTTTGTCAGGCTTTAGTCAGAATAAAGCCTGTGTTTAAACCTGTTGCTCCCCCATGGAGTTTAAATTTGGTTCTTAAAGTTCTTCAAGGGGTTCCGTTTGAACCTATGCATTCCATAGATATTAAGCTTTTATCTTGGAGAGTTCAGTTTTTGGTAGCTATCTCTTCGGCTTGAAGAGTTTCTGAGTTATCTGCTTTACAGTGTGACTCCCCTTATCTTGTTTTCCATGCGGATAAGGTGGTTTTGCGTACCAAACCTGGGTTTCTTCCTAAGGTTGTTTCTAATTGGAATATCAATCAGGAAATTGTTGTTCCTTCTCTATGTCCTAATCCTTCTTCCAAGAAGGAACGTCTGTTTCACAACCTAGATGTGGTTCGTGCTTTAAAGTTCTACTTACAAGCAACTAAAGATTTCCGTCAAACATCTTCATTGTTTGTTGTCTATTCTGGAAAGCGGAGAGGTCAAAAGGCTACGGCAACCTCTCTTTCTTTTTGGCTGAAAAGAATCATCCGTTTGGCTTATGAGACTGCTGGCCAGCAGCCTCCTGAAAGAATTACTGCTCACTCTACTAGAGCGGTGGCTTCCACATGGGCTTTTAAAAATTAGGCTTCTGTTGAACAGATTTGTAATGCGGCGACTTGGTCTTCGCTTCATATTTTTTCCAAATTTTACAAATTTGATACTTTTGCTTCTTCGGAGGCTATTTTTGGGAGAAAGGTTCTACAAGCAGTGGTGCCTTCCGTTTAGGTACCTGTCTTGTCCCTCCCTTCATCCGTGTGACATGTATGTCCTAAAGCTTTGGTATGGGTATCCCACAAATATTGGATGAATCCATGGACTCAATACATTTTGCAAGAGAAAACAGAATTTATGCTTACCTGATAAATTTCTTTCTCTTGCGATGTGTCGAGTCCACGGCCCGTCCTGTTTATTTAAGACAGGTAGTATATTTTATAAAAAACTTCAGTCACCTCTGCACCCTCTAGTTTCTCCTTTTTCTTCTTAGCCTTCGGTCGAATGACTGGGGGGTGGAGTTAGGGGAGGAGCTATATAGACAGCTCTGCTGTGGGTGCTCTCTTTTCCACTTCCTGTTAGGAAGGAGAATATCCAACAAGTATTGGATGAAACCGTGGACTCGATACATCGCAAGAGAAAGACATTTATCAGGTAAGCATAAATTCTCTTTTTCTTCTGAAAGGAAGAGTCTACAGCTGCATTCATTACTTTTGGGAATTCAGAACCTGGCCACCAGGAGGAGGCTTAAATACCTCCCCCACTCCCCTCATTCCCCAGTCATTCTGCCAAGGGAACAAGGAACAGTAGAAGAAATATCAGGGTGAAAAAAGGTGCCAGAAGAACAAAAAAAATGTACAGCCGCCTCATAGAGATAAAAACACAGACGGGAGCTATGGACTCTTCCCTTCAGAAGAAAATTAAATTATCAGGTAAGCATGATTTATGTTTTTCTTCTTAAAAGGGAAGCTGCATTCATTGCTTTTGGGAAAACATTACCCAAGCTAGAGGACCCTGAATGCAATTAACGGATGGGTACAAAAGGCGTTTTCAACACCTAGAAAACAACCCATGGTTGTCTTTACAAAGGCAATGCCCAGGGAGACAAACTACCTAGAACACAAGGACCCAAAAAAGAAGGATCCGTACACAGGGAACATGTTCCCAAAATGACTTGATGAACCCCTCACGTCCCTAATTCTATACCAAACCCTAAGGTACTCCAGGAAATACATGAGTCCCCCAATGCTCCATAACAGATCTAGATCTGGAGGCTAGATAGGTGGAGACAGCAGAAACAGGCAGGACAGAGCTCTCCCAGAGAAACTTGAACCACCTGAACAGGAACTCTCAAAGACCAGCCTCCAAAAGGAAGGCTCACCCTAATGCTAACACAAACCTCCTAAAGGCACACCAAAGCTAGTTAGCATCCAGCCAAAAGCAATTAGCTGTAACTGGATACACCATCACTGACCAAATCGCTGTAGATAGCTCCAACTGCAAGCTTACAGCCCACCGAATAGCAGCTCCAAGGAGTGCCCTCTCCCGGCACCAGACGCAAGTAGAAGATGGAGGACATCCAAAGTTCGCCCTCAAAGGAGAGGGCCAACAGCAGAAAACGGCTAACACTGCATAGAGTAACCAATCCCCAACCTTCCCTCCAGGATAACGGTCCAAGCACAAGGCAGTAAAAAGACCAAAGACAAGAGTCCCAGACTGCAGGAAAAGAAAAAGAGGATCAACGAGGAACAAAGTCCCCTGTTAGACCGCTGCTACAAATGGCATGCTACCGTGAGTCAGGAGAAACATTGTGCTCGGGTACGAGACCCCCTACACGCAGTCGTGGGCAAAAAAAGGGCACACTTCTCAAGAGAAGTCCCCCAAAAACCTCAGCATCCATATATTGGATACACTTAGTTGAAAGTCCCCATGGGAGCAAAACCTCAGCCTCCTTCTGCAGGAATGGAGGAACCAGACACAACATCACAGCTCTCCTCCCAGGAACCTAAAACGCAGGAAGGGTCTGCAAGGCAGGACCAAGGACCCCCAGGACTCCACGAATACTAAGGTAATTTCCAAAGCCGGAGATCCCAAACCCCACTCTGGAAGAAAAACCACCTACCATAGAGGCGAGACCCCACGACCACATTGCCAACCAAGTTGAAAAACACCTATAGTCTACAGGACCATCATAAATGCACCAGAAGACTGGTAGAGCCTGTCAGAAGGACCTAAAGCCTAAACCACAGTCAGATAGGCATCTCTCACAGAGCCCCAGCTCCTACCAAAGGGGCCTGCGGGACTACAAACATCAAGCGTGAACCGAACCGGTCACACCCATCCATGGAGAGACATGGACCAAGGCCAGGGTCCTCGACAATGGTCGATCAAAAGATTCAATCTCCGAAAGAATCCTAAACTGCCTCCTCCAAGGAGGAGCGCACTTCTAAAGTCCGTAGACTTGGCGATCTAGAAATAGCCTCAAACCCAAGAGTCACAAAGGACTCCTGAACAGTCTGAGAATCAGCCCCCAATGCAAATGGAACACAAGAAATCTTGTAGGCAAGCGGCAACACGTGATACACACACAGGGAGGGTAACACCAATACCCGAAGGCAAATGATAAGCCCTGCTTGCCATCTCAGAGAATTAACGTAAGGCACCGCCCACGAGACCCCAAATGGAGTATCGAGGAAAAATGGACAATGCCTGACCCTCGTAGGGTGGCCCTCCATACCCAACCTCGACACTTCTACTGACAAGCCTCAAGGCTAGTGTAACATCGAGGACGCAATACACCCGCACGTCAAAGACCGTAGTCCGACTGAGCTTGAAGAAGCTATTATTTAAAGAAACTACCTTAAGCAGGCAAACGCTGGAGCTGGAGCTCCCACAGAAGGCAGGGAACCTCAGCACACCACCTCTCAGAGTAATATAATTCGGAACGGAGAAAGACAAACATGCGCACGCACTCGACCAGACGATCCCCCCAAAAGTGGGAAAGGATTATACTCCGCCACCGCAAGAAAGAGGGCAATAGGCTAAAGAGTCAGCGTCCGGAGGAACCTCGAGTGAAAACCCACACGTTAACGTCAGGGCGGACGCGTGCACAGGTAGGGAGCGGGTGGGAACCGCTACACTGCAAAAAAATATTGCACAAAAAAATTGCACAGAAAAAAATACAGCTGCCAGTACCCAATATGGCTACCAATAAGTTAGAGGGGGAGGGTTAGAGAGCTGTTTGGGGGGTGGGTCAGGGAGGTTGGGGGCTAAGGGGGATCCTACAGAGCAGCTTATCCCCTTAAAGGGACACTGTACCCAAAAATTTTCTTTCGTGATTCAGATTAAGCATGACATTTTAAGCAACTTTCTAATTTACTCCTATTATCAAATTTTCTTCATTCTCTTGGTATCTTTATTTGATATGCAAGAATGTAAGTTTAGATGCCGGCCCATTTTTGGTGAACAACCTGGGTTGTCCTTGCTGATTGGTGGATAAATTCATCCACCAATAAAAAAGTGCTGTCCAGAGTACTGAAACCAAAAAAAGCTTAGATGCCTTCTTTTTCAAATAAAGATAGCAAGAGAACAAAGAATAATTGATAATAGGAGTAAATTAGAAAGTTGCTTAAAATTGCATGCTCTTTCTGAATTACAAAATAAAAAAATTGAGTACAGTGTCCCTTTAATGACCACAGCACTTTTCCATTTTCTGTCCGTTTGGGACCAAGGCTATTTTTACATTTTTGTGGTGTTTGTGTTTAGCTGTAATTTTCCTCTTACTCATTTACTGTACCCACACATATTATATACCGTTTTTCTCGCCATTAAATGGACTTTCAAAATATACCATTATTTTCATCATATCTTATAATTTACTATAAAAAATATTATAAAATATGAGGAAAAAATGGAAAAAAACACACTTTTTCTAACTTTGACCCCCAAAATCTGTTACACATCTACAACCACCAAAAAACACCCATGCTAAATAGTTTCTAAATTTTGTCCTGAGTTTAGAAATACCCAATGTTTACATGTTCTTTACTTTTTTTGCAAGTTATAGGGCTATAAGTACAAGTAGCACTTTGCCATTTCCAAACCACTTTTTTTCAAAATTAGCGCTAGTTACATTGGGACACTAATATCTTTCAGGAATCTCTGAATATCCATTGACATGTATATATTTTTTTTTAGAAGACATCCCAAAGTATTGATCTAGGCCCATTTTGGTATATTTCATGGCACCATTTCACCGCCGAATGCGATCAAATAAAAAAATTATTTTACTTTTTCACAAACTTTAGGTTTCTCACTGAAATTATTTACAAACAACTCATGAAATTATGGAATAAATGGTTGTAAATGCTTCTCTGGGATCCCCTTTGTTCATAAATAGCAGACATATATGGCTTTGGCTTTGCTTTTTGGTAATTAGAAGGCTGCTAAATGCCACTGCGCACCAACCGTGTATTATGCCCAGCAGTGAATGGGTTAATTAGGGAGCATGTAGGGAGCTTCTAGGGTTAATTTTAGCTCTAGTGTAGTGTAGTAGACAACCCCAAGTATTGATCTAGGCCCATTTTGGTATATTTCATGCCACCATTTCACCGCCAAAAGCAATCAAATAAAAAAAAATTGTTCACTTTTTCAAACTTTAGGTTTTTCACTAAAATTATTTACAAACAGCTTGTGCAATTATGGCACAAATGGTTTTAAATGCTTCTCTGGGATCCCCTTTGTTCATAAATAGCAGACATATATGGCTTTGGCGTTGCTTTTTGGTAATTATAAGGCCGCTAAATGCTGCTGCGCATCACATGTGTATTATGGCCAGCAGTGAAGGGGTTAATTAGGTAGTTTGTAGGGAGCTTGCAGGGTTAATTTTAGCTTTAGTGTAGAGATCAGACTCCCACCTGACACATCCCACCCCCTGATCCCTCCCAAACAGCACTCTTCCCTCCCCCACCCCACAATTGTCCCCGCCATCTTAAGTACTGGCAGAAAGTCTGCCAGTACTAAAATAAAAGGTATAAAAAAAAAAAAAAAAAAAATTTTTTTTTAAGCATATTTACATATGCTGCTATGTAGGGTCCCCCCTTAGCCCCCAACCTCCCTGATCCCCCCAAAATAGCTCCCTAACCCTCCCCCTCTGCCTTATTGGGGCCATCTTGGGTACTGGCAGCTGTCTGCCAGTACCCAGTTTGCAAATAAAAATGTTTTTTTTTTTTATGTTTTACTATTTGTTTCTGTAGTGTAGCTTCCCCCCCACAGTCCAATACCCCACCAGCCAAACCGATCACCAAAAAAACCATATTAACCCCTTTGATCCCCACTTCTAACAAAAACATTTTCTGTAGCGTAGTGGTTCCCACCCGCTCCCTCCCCGTGCACGCGCCCGCCCGGCCTCCCCGTGCACGCGCGCGCGTCCGTGCGCGTCCCCCCGGTCGTCCCCGCCCCCGATCCCGCCCCCCTCCGCATCACAAAGGCCATCGATGGCCGCCACCCACCTCCCACACCGGCTCCCACCCACCAACGAAGGTAGCCGTTAATGTCCGGTGCAGAGAGGGCCACAGAGTGGCTCTCTCTGCACCGGATGGCTACAAATGGTTATTGCAGGATGCCTCGATATCGAGGCATCACTGCAATAACCGGAAAGCAGCTGGAAGCGAGCAGGATCGCTTCCAGCTGCTTTCCAAACCGAGGACGTGCAGGGTACGTTCTCAGGCATTAACTGCCTTTTTTTTGAGGACGTACCCTGCACGTCCTCGGTCATTAGGGGTTATGTAAATATGCTTACATTAAAAAAATTTTTTTATCAAAGATAGCTTTTATTTTAGTACTTGCAGACTTTCTGCCAGTACATAGTTGCCAACAGTCCCTGATTTCCAGGGACAGTCCCTGGATTTTATTGTATGTCCCTGGATTTTTTTTGTCCCTGGAAATGTCCCTGAAAATCTCTTTTGCATAACATTTGTTGTTTATATATATATATACACACACACACATACACATATACAGATAGATAGATGATAAATAGATATAGTGTATTATTTAAATATAATTCATTCCTAATGGAATATTGTTATTATTATTATTGAATGGGTTCACATATTATTTGTCTTTCTAATTTTGATGCTGTGGTATAAAAATAACCACCTACTGGGTATGTGTAAGAGTTTGGTGCTGTAATCTGTATAATAACCTATGGATAAGTCTAAATTATACTATTACTTTCAAATGGGTGTGTTTTGATTGCAGAACTGAGTGGGCGGAGCAGTTAAACAGTAGGTCGTCAATACTCCAGTAACCCGCTTGCTTGCTCTGCTGCAAAGTGTCCCTGGAATTTTTTTTTTTAAATGTTGGCAACTATGCCAGTACTTAACATGGCGGGGACAATTGTGGGGTGGGGAGGGAAGAGAGCTGTTTGGGAGGGATCAGGGGGTGTAATGTGCCAGGTGGGAGGCTGATCTCTACACTAAAGCTAAAATTAAACCTGCAATCTCCCTACAAGCTACCTAATTAACCCCTTCACTGCTAGCCATAATACACGTGTGATGCGCAGCGGCATTTAGCGGCCTTCTAATTACCAAAAAGCAACGCCAAAGCCATATATGTCTGCTATTTCTCAACAAAGGGGATCCCAGAGAAGCATTTACAACCATTTGTGCCATATTTGCACAAGCTGTTTGTAAATAATTTTAGTGAGAAACCTAAAGTTTGTGAAAAAAGCGAATATTTTTTTTTATTTGATCGCATTTGCCAGTGAATTGGTTGCATGAAATATACCAAAATGGGCCTAGATCAATACTTTGGGTTGTCTACTACACTACACTAAAGCTAAAATAAACCCTACAAGCTCCCTAATTAACCCCTGCACTGCTGGGCATAATACACATGTGGTGCGCAATGGCATTTAGCAGCCTTCTAATAACCAAAAAGCAACGCCAAAGCCATATATGTCTGCTATTTCTGAACAAAGGGGATCCCAGATAAGCATTTACAACCATATGTGCCATAATTGAACAAGTTGTTTGTAAATAATTTCAGTGAGAAACCTAAAGTTTGTGAAAAAGTGAACAATTTTTTTTTATTTGATCGCATTTGGTGGTGAAATGAAGGCATGAAATATACCAAAATGGGCCTAGATAAATACTTTGGGATGCCTTCTAAAAAAAATATATACATGTCAATGGATATTCAGGGATTCCTGACAGATAGCAGTGTTCCAATGTAACTAGCGCTAATTTTGAAAAAAAGTGGTTTGGAAATAGCAAAGTGCTACTTGTATTTATTGCCCTATAACTTGCAAAAAAAGCAAAGAACATGTAAACATTGGGTATATCTAAACTCAGGACAAAATTTGGAAACTATTTAGCATGGGTGTTTTTTGGTGGTTGTAGATGTGTAACAGATTTTGGGGGTCAAAGTTAGAAAAAGTGTGTTTTTTTCCATTTTTTCCTCATATTTTATAATTTATTTTATAGTAAATTAAGATATGATGAAAATAATGTTATCTTTAGAAATTCCATTTAATTGCGAGAAAAACAGTATATAGTATGTGTGGGTACAGTAAATGAGTAAAAGGAAAATTACAGCTAAACACAAACACTGCAAAAATGTAAAAATAACCTTGGTCCCAAACGGACAGACAATGGAAAAGTGCTGTGGTCATTAAGGGGTTAAAAGAACCCGAAGGCGAGCCAGCCTATAAAGGAAGACAAAATCATCCCTCGACGGATCTTCTGGAGACCTCGGCTCCGAGATTGAGGCCCCTGAAGCCTCAGGGGCCAACGTTTCCCCAGAAGGCCGAACTGAATCGGCGATCCCACGCTCGATGGACCTAGGTTAATGGAGCACGGACAGTATCGAAGAAATACTTCACTTGGGAGACATAAATGAGACAGTGCCATAGAAATGGCCGTGCGGAACCATGCCGTAACCTCCGGCGGAAACAAGCCGTAGTGAAGGCCATAGGGATACCTGCGTGCGCAGCCGGGAAAGGGTCTTGGGCATGCGCCTCACGGGTCATGGAAACCTCGGAAGTGGATGACTCAACGCACTCTAAGCTCCCAGATTCAGGAGAAGAGAGTACTCTAGAACGGCACCCGGAACATAACTGATGGACATTGATTACCCAGGCCATTTCATATTAATTGCAAGACACATTCTCCGTATCGGAGGCATCCGTGTCGCGTGTATTAGAATCCTCCATAATCTTGGGATTACAAAAAAAACAAAACTAACTGGCACACTTTGACACCCCCAATGGCTGGGGCACTCACCACCTCCTGTGAACCAGACAACCCACGAGCTAGACTCTCTCGGTCGCACACAGTCAGCATACGGAAGTGAAGAAAACTAACGTAACCGCACCCGTCACGAAGTGCACCGTGCCAGTCACAAAAAGGGCACGCAATCTTGAGAGATTGCATCATTAAAAGTAGGCCGTTACGTTCCGTAAAGGCCGTGAGCCTAAGTACAGTTACACATTGCAGATAGAACCACATAACAAACATGATTAAAGTCCCCCCTGTTCAATAACCCCCCTCAGGAGATATTAACCCATGATTCCTCATTTAATATAAAAGGAGTCCCACTGGGACCCTACCTTGTTTCTTTAACAATACATCTAATATTGAAATAAAATGAAACGATCTTACCAGAATCTACGCCATGGAACAGGAACACGGCCCTTCAAGTGTGACAGATAGTAGCCTTGCTTCTGACATGGACTTGAGTGAAGAAAGGTAGGCAGCGAAACTCGTCAACGCTGATTACCAAGGAGCTGTTAATATGAGTCGGGATTGGTTCACAGGAAAACTCTCCCTGCATCTCCGGACTCTAACTTTCATTAATGCTCTCACTGAGAGGCTGACAAGATTACTTAAAACTCCAGTCCCATTGCGAAGAGTACTACCCTCCATAAAAGACTATCTCGAACATCTGACACTTCTCTGCCAACCTCCTGTGACGAAAGGCAAAGAATGACTTGGGGATGAGGGAAGTGGGGGAGTTATTTAAGCCTTTGGCTGAGGTGTCTTTGCCTCTTCCTGGTGGCCAGGTTCTGAATTCCCAAAACTAATGAATGCAGCTGTGGACTCTTCCCTTTTAAGAAGAAAATACCTCTCTGGATTATCTATAGACAGTGGTCACTTGTTTCTAGTATCTTAGCATTAATTGCTTAGCACTATTAAGTAGTATTTGAAAAAGCCTATAATGTATTTTGGATTGCAGTTTTTGGAATATAGTTAAATACAAATATTTGTGGGTCTAGGGTGCTAGCAAGATCTAAAGTTTGTTTGAGATAAAACTGTACCTTTTTCCAAAGAACAATTATTATACATGGATCCTGCCTGTTTGCAATTTCTCCAACACCGATGAAAACATGCTTCAGTCTCGGTGGAGTAAGGTACCATTGCCTGATAAATTTCTAGGTAACTCCTAGTAGAGATATCGAATTGGACAACTTGGCTCTTTTAGAGAAAATATTTCCAATCACATATAGAAATTAGGAAAGGGAGTACTTTCTGTATAGCCTGGACATATTTTGGAAGATGGGTAGGAGTTGGGTTGAATAAAGTATACAAAAGGGAGATCAAATGTTTAGGCAGGAGGTCCATATAATCTAATCCCCCTACACCGCTGCCACCTACATTAAATGTTTAACCCCCTAATGTGATCCCCCTACACCGCCGCCACCTACATTAAAATTATTACCCCCTAATGTGAGCCCCCTACCCCGCCGCCACCTACATTAAAATTATTACCCCCTAATGTGAGCCCCCTACCCCGCCGCCATCTATATTAAAATTATTACCCCCTAATGTGAGCCCCCTACCCCGCCGCCATCTATATTAAAATTATTACCCCCTAATGTGAGCCCCCTACCCCGCCGCCATCTATATTAAAATTATTACCCCCTAATGTGAGCCCCCTACCCCGCCGCCATCTATATTAAAATTATTACCCCCTAATGTGAGCCCCCCTACACCGCCGCCACCTATAGTAAATGTATTACCCCCTAATCTAATCCCCCTACATCGCCGCCACCTATATTAAAATGATTAGCCCCTAATCTAATCCCCCTACACCGCCGACACCTATAATAAATGTATTACCCACTAAAATACTAAAATGTCCCTACCCTAAAATAAATTACAAATAGCCCTGAAAAGGGCCTTTTGCGTGGCATTGCCCCAAAGTAACCAGCTCTATTGCCAGCCCTTAAAAGGGCCTTTTGCGGGGCATTGCCTCAAAGTAAGCAGCTCTATTACCAGCCCTTAAAAGGGCCTTATGCGGGGCATTGTCACAAAGTAATCAGCTCTTTTACCTGTAATCTGACCCCCCTACACCGCCGCCACCTATATTAAATATATTAACCCCTAATCGAATCCCCTACACCGCCGCCACCTATATTAACTATATTAATCCCTAATCTGACCCCCCTACACCGCCGCCACCTATATTAACTATATTAACCCTAATTATATTAGGGTTAATATAGTTAATATAGTTAATAATTAATATAGTTATTATATTATATATATTAACTATATTAACCCTATCTAACCCTAACACCCCTAACTTAATTATTATCGCAATAAATCTAAATAATATTAATCTTATTAACTAAAATATTCCTATTTAAAACTAAATACCTATAAAATAAACCTTAAGATAGCTACAATATTATTAATAATTACATTGTAGCTATTTTAGGGTTTATATTTATTTTACAGGTAACTTGGTATTTATTTTAACTAGGTACAATAGCTATTAAATAGTTAATAACTATTTAATAGCTACCTAGTTAAAATAATTACCAATTTACCTGTAAAATAAATCCTAACCTAAGTTACAAATACACCTACACTATCAATAAATTAATTAAATAAACTACAATTATCTAAACCAAAATATAATTAAATACACTAAACTAAATTACAAAAACAATCACTAAATTACAAAAAATAAAAAAAATTACAAGAATTTTAAGCTAATTACACCTAATCTAAGCCCCCTAATAAAATAACAAAGCCCCCCAAAATAAAAAAAATGTCCCTACCCTAAACTAAATTACAAAAAGTAATCAGCTCTATTACCAACCCTTAAAAGGGCCTTTTGTGGGGCATTGCCCCAAAGTAATCAGCTCTTTTACCTGTGAAAAAAAAGAACAACCCCCCCATTACAACCCACCACCCACACACCCCTACTCTAAAACCCACCCTATCCCCCCTTTAAAAAACCTAAGTCTAACCCCCAAGTGCTCCTTACCTGTCCTGAAGACCGGCGGAGAAGGTTCTGTTCCAGGCGGAGAAGTCTTCTTCCAGGCGGCGACCTCTTCTTCTTCCAGGAACCAGCCGGCGCGGAGCGGAGGAGTTGAAGACCGATGACCGCAGAGCTGAAGACCGTCCTCCCTGGAACTGAAGACCGGCGATGCAGGAACTGAAGGAACTGAAGATCGGCGACGCTGGAACTGAAGACCGGACCCATGGAGCGTGGAGGATCCTCTTCATTCGATCGCCGCCGTACACTGAATCGGAATTAAAGGTACACGATTAAAAATGGTGTCCCTTGAATTCCTATTGGCTAATTTGAGCCTTCAAATTCAAATCAGCCAATCAGATGAAAGCTACTTTAATTCTATTGGCTGATTTGAATAGCCAATAGAATAAGAGCTACTGTAATTCTATTGGCTGATTAGAATAGCCAATAGAATTAAAGTTTTTTTCACAGGTAAAAGAGCTGATTACTTTGGGGCAATGCCCCACAAAAGGCACTTTTAAGGGCTGGTAACAGAGCTGATTACTTTTTGTAATTTAGTTTAGGGTAGGGACATTTTTTTTTATTTTGGGGGGCTTTGTTATTTTATTAGGGGGCTTAGATTAGGTGTAATTAAATTAAAATTCTTATAATCTTTTTTATTTTTTGTAATTTAGTGTTTGTTTGTTTTTGTAATTTAGTTTAGTGTATTTAATTATATTTTAGTTTAGATAATTGTAGTTTAATTAATTTATTGATAGTGTAGGTGTATTTGTAACTTAGGTTAGGATTTATTTTACAGGTAAATTGGTAATTATTTTAACTAGGTAGCTATTAAATAGTTATTAACTATTTAATAGCTATTGTACCTAGTTAAAATAAATACCAAGTTACCTGTAAAATAAATATAAACCCTAAAATAGCTACAATGTAATTATTAATTATATTGTAGCTATCTTAAGGTTTTTTTTATAGGTAAGTATTTAGTTTTAAATAGGAATATTTTAGTTAATAAGATTAATATTATTTAGATTTATTGCAATAATAATTAAGTTAGGGGTGTTAGGGTTAGATAGGGTTAATATAGTTAATATATATAATATAATAACTATATTAACCCTAATATAATTAGGGTTAATATAGTTAATATAGGTGGCGGTGGTGTAGGGGGGTCAGATTAGGGGTTAATATAGTTAATATAGGTGGCGGCTGTGTAGGGGGATTAGATTAGGGATTAATATATTTAATATAGGTGGCGGCGGTGTAGGGGGGTCAGATTGCAGGCAAAAGAGCTGATTACTTTGTGACAATGCCCCGCAAAAGGCCCTTTTAAGGGCTGGTAATAGAGCTGGTAACTTTGGGGCAATGCCACGCAAAAGGCCCTTTTCAGGGCTATTTGTAATTTAGTTTAGGGTAGGGACATTTTAGTATTTTAGGGATAATACATTTATTATAGGTGGCGGCGGTGTAGGGGGATTAGATTAGTGGGTAATACATTTATTATAGGTGGCGGCGGTGTAGGGGGATTAGATTACAGGTAAAAGAGCTGATTACTTTGTGACAATGCCCCGCAAAAGGCCCTTTTAAGGGCTGGTAATAGAGCTGGTTACTTTGGGGCAATGCCCCGCAAAAGGCCCTTTTAAGGGCTGGTAATAGAGCTGGTTACTTTGGGGCAATGCCACTCAAAAAGCCCTTTTCAGGGCTATTTGTAATTTAGTTTAGGGTAGGGGCATTTTAGTATTTTAGGGGGTAATACATTTATTATAGGTGGCGGTGGTGTAGGGGAATTAGATTAGGGGTTAATACATTTAATATAGGTGGCAGCATGTAGGGAGATTACATTAGGGGTTAATACACTTAATATAGATGGCGGCGGTGTAGGGGGATTACATTAGGGGTTAATAATTTTAATGTAGGTGGCGGCGGTGTAGGGGGATAACATTAGGGGGTTAGACATTTAATGTAGGAGCGGCGGTTTAGGGGTTAAACACTTTATTAGGGATTGCGGCGGGGGGATTGCGGTTGACAGGTAGATAGACATTGCGCATGCGTTAGGTGTTGTTTTATTTTATGAGAGTTGTACTAGAGAGCGCAGGAAGGTACACCAAACTCCTAAAATTACCTATCAGTCCCTAACTAGGTAGCAAAAATGAACATGAAAATGATAAAAGTAGATAGGAGCGCTAAAAGCTAAAGGTGATATTGGGAATTAACGTTGAGACTTATTAAAAATAGAAATTAGAAACAGAGTAAATAAATGTCTAAATAAACAAAGATTTATTCACATTAAGTGATATGTAAAAACGGACGTCTCCGTAAATAAAAACAAAAGTTACAAAATAGTTGCCACCATTTGATATAAACTTGAATTGCAGAGTTCACAATAAAGTAAGCATAGTCCGATTCCACACTGAAATCTCAATCGGAAGTTGGTTTGCTAGCAAAACAGGGGCTTACCCAGACGAGTGCACATTCAGTCTTCTCCGTGACTAGTTGTACGGCCGTAATTACGTCACTATTGAGGGTGCTGTCCCAAACACACCTTCTGATTGGTGTAAATGCGAGGTCGGTAAGTTGCAGTATTACTTGGCTTTCTTTGTTATTATGTCACGATCATCGGAGAAAGATTCCTGCACTTAGCGCTAAATAGCACGCAGGATACCAAACACAGGTCTGAAGAATGTAGATTAGAGTAATGTCCAATAATGACCCGTTACAGGTCTAGTGACAAAATTGGAAATGGCTAACAGTGTTAGCAGTATTGCACACTTTTCATATAAAGAATAGTAACTCCAGCTTGTATGTAAAAGATTGTCTTTATCTTGTCTTTATCAGTTGCAGCACATCAACGCGTTTCTCCCTCTGCAGAGCTTTTTCAAGATGAATATTCTGCAAGAGGTGTATCTTCTTTTAAAGGTGTAGCTTGTTTCCCATTGGTCAGATTCCACCTGGGAGATTGGAGCTGAGGCAGTCTTTGGTTTTAAGGTGGTCATACTTTTAAGGTGGTATTGGCAACATTAGTATGGCTTAGGCAACTCATATCTAAAAACATATATACAATCTTAGGGAGTTTTACACTTGGTATTTCCAGCTCCCTCAGAAGGGGTTATTCAATAAGAAAAGATAATAGTCTATATATATAAATGATAAAAAAGAAAGGTAAAAGGGGAATAGAACGAGTATCATTAGAACCTGCTAAGTAATATGGTGTAATGTTTATGTATACATCATGAATTTTAATCAAATAAAAATGGAGAAATGTCTAATTCAGAGTTCAGACCGGCAGAGTTCAGACCCCTGGATCCTGATACTGAAAGAATTAGTCGTGGGGAGACTAACACTCCTTTTTTAGTGAACAGCCCTCCAAGGGAGGGCACCTCAAAAGACCTCATGGAGAGCAACAAGATGAGTGTATGGGGACAGTATCCACAACAGAAAAACAGAAAAAGACCTCTAGAGGAACAAGAGGTAGTGGGATCAACAAAAGAGGCAAAAAGAGGGAGATAACAAAAAATGGAGTCTTTAGTAGCATTACACTACAAGATGAGGAAACAAAGATTTTAAACGATGGTCTTTCCTTTGCCCCTAGTGTGAGGCTAAACAAATTTAATACACATATTCACGTCAAAAAATTCATTAGAAACCTCACCCTGAAGAGATTCTATATGAAAGGTCCTCTGGAGAGAATCTCTGCCAATAAAGCAAAATCATCAGAAGATAAATTTAGTCACACTAATCTAAAACCAAAATCTACCTTTAACCCTATCTCTGCGAAAGGGAATCACCTTGAGACTTTTGAACAATTGGTATTAAAAGATCTGAAAAATAGCAAACCATCAAAGTTTCTTAAAACAAATATGACAAAAAAAAAAGAGACCCTCATTTTAGAAAATCTAAAAAAGAATAAAAAAATAACCATTAAGCCCGCCGACAAGGGCGGCGGGATTGTGGTGATGGATACAACTTATTATGAAACCGAGGCCCTAAGACTTTTAGGTGAAAATAAAACGTATAAAAAACTTGATTTAAATCCCACTAATAAATTTGCTGCATTACTCAAAAAATTGATAAGAGAAGGCAGAGATTTAGGAATACTAAATGAAAGGGAGGTAGAATACCTGGACCCCATTTATCCAAGGGTCCCGGTATTCTACTTCCTCCCAAAAATACATAAAAATCTTTTCCAACCCCCAGGGAGGCCTATTATCTCGGGCATAGGGTCGCTTTCTTCAAATCTCTCACAATATGTGGACACATTCCTGCAAAAATATGTAAGTGTTTGGACTCATATCTGAGAGACTCTACTCAGGTTCTTAATATCTTAGAACAGGTCAATTGGGAAGATGACTTTATTCTAGTAACTGGGGACATTACGTCCCTATACACGGTAATTGATCACGAGAAAGGAGTAATGGCAGTTAAACAATATCTGGATAGGGATGTGGAGCTAAAATCTGAACAAAAAGAATTTCTGTTAAAGAGTATTTCATTTATCTTAAAAAACAATTACTTTATGTATGACAATAAATTTTATTTACAAATAGAAGGTACGGCTATGGGCACAAGGTTCGCACCAAGTTACGCCAACCTATTTGTTGGTAACTGGGAAGAGTCCTTCTTCCAGTTGGGTAGCTATGGTGCGCACCTCGTGCTCTATAGACGTTACATAGATGACGTCTTACTAATATGGAAGGGGTCCGAATCTGAGCTATTGAAATTATTTTCTGATATAAATTTGAATGACAAAGGGCTAATTTTTTCCTTTAACCACAGTAAAGATAGGGTAGATCTAGAAATAATGGTTATAAATAGTAATTTAGAGACTAAAACACATTTTAAAGAAGTCAACTCTAATAGCTTTATCCATTCAAAGAGCTGCCATCTCCAGCAATGGATAGACAACATTCCAGTGGGCCAAAGCCTGAGAGTAAGGAAGAACTGCTCCAGGATCTTAGACTTTGACAACCAAATAGAATCCTTGATTGATAAATTCAAAGATAGAGGCTATGACGATGAGGTCATAAATAAGGCTGTAGTAAGAGCAAGGAACACAGACAGAAAAAGCCTCCTCTCATATAAACAGAAACCCCCTAAAAATGACTCTGAAATAATTAATGTCCCATTCATAACCAAATATAATGTGGACCATAGAATTATGCGAAAAATTCTAAATAAACATTGGCCAATATTAAAAGCTGACTCTATATTAGGAGATTCTCTCCCACAGAAACCAAGAATGATTTAAAAAAAAACGAAAAATTTTAAAACATTACTTGCACCCAGTTCACGTGTAAGAACTCAAAAACCTGTCCTCACACAGAAAGATCTACAAGGGTGGAAAATATCAGGCTTTTTTCCCTGCTATTCTTGCAAGGCATGCAAGCATAGTGATAAGAGAAAAATAATACACATTCCAAAGTCAGATGAAGAAATTATTATTAAGGACTGTATTAGATGTACTACAAAGGGAGTAATCTACATTCTGAGGTGTACATGTAATTTGATATATTTTGGGGAGACCAAACGAATGATTAGGGATAGGATCAGGGAACACCTACTATGCATTGAGAAAGGAATGGTGGACACTAACTTATATAAGCACTTTAAGTCAATACACAATGGGAACGCTAAAGATTTGAGTTATTGGGGAATAATACAGGTGAAGCAGAACTGGAGGGGAGGAAATATAGAAAAAGCTTTGAAAATTAAAGAAGCAGAATTGATTTATAGATATAACACCTTGTTCCCTTCCGGTCTGAACTCTGAATTAGACATTTCTCCATTTTTATTTGATTAAAATTCATGATGTATACATAAACATTACACCATATTACTTAGCAGGTTCTAATGATACTCTTTCTATTCCCCTTTTACCTTTCTTTTTTATCATTTATATATATAGACTATTATTTTTTCTTATTGAATAACCCCTTCTGAGGGAGCTGGAAATACCAAGTGTAAAACTCCCTAAGATTGTATATATGTTTTTAGATATGAGTTGCCTAAGCCATACTAATGTTGCCAATACCACCTTAAAAGTATGACCACCTTAAAACCAAAGACCGCCTCAGCTCCAATCTCCCAGGTGGAATCTGACCAATGGGAAACAAGCTACACCTTTAAAAGAAGATACACCTGTTGCAGAATATTCATCTTGAAAAAGCCCTGCAGAGGGAGAAACGCGTTGATGTGCTGCAACTGATAAAGACAAGATAAAGACAATCTTTTACATACAAGCTGGAGTTACTATTCTTTATATGAAAAGTGTGCAATACTGCTAACACTGTTAGCCATTTCCAATTTTGCCACTAGACCTGTAACGGGTCATTATTGGACATTACTCTAATCTACATTCTTCAGACCTGTGTTTGGTATCCTGCGTGCTATTTAGCACTAAGTGCAGGAATCTTTCTCCGATGATCGTGACATTATAACAAAGAAAGCCAAGTAATACTGCAACTTACCGACCTCGCATTTACACCAATCAGAAGGTGTGTTTGGGACAGCGCCCTCAATAGTGACGTCATTACGGCCGTACAACTAGTCACGGAGAAGACTGAATGTGCACTCGTCTGGGTAAGCCCCTGTTTTGCTAGCAAACCAACTTCCGATTGAGATTTCAGTGTGGAATCGGACTATCCTTACTGTTATTGTGAACTCTGCAATTCAAGTTTAGTCATATATCAAATGGTGGCAACTATCTTGTAATTTTTGTTTTTATTAACGTAGACGGCCGTTTTTACATATCACTTAATGTGAATAAATTAGGGATGCACCGAAATTTCGGCCGCAGAAAGTTTCGGCCGAAAATGGCATTTTTGGCTATTTCGGTTTTCGTTTTTTTAGCCTGTTATTTTCGGTAAAATTATTGTGTAGCATGTTTGAAATTTGATGCTAGCCTAGAGCTGCTGTTCAAGTTTATTACTTGACTTTCTGTTCTGCATATAATGAGTTTTCTAGGACTATACTTTATTTGGATAATTAGTAAAAAAAAACCTGTTAAATATGATTCTGTTACATAGAACTAAATGAAGAATAATACAGTATATTGATATTTATAATTGTTTTAAGTAGGGATGCACCAAAATTTTGGTCGCAGAAACATTTTGGCCGAAAATGGCATTATTGTTTGCCTGTTTGTTTTTTTTCTTGGTAAAATTATTGTGTAGCATATTATTGTTTTAAGATATTTTTGTCCAATTTTAGTGTGTTACTTTCAATAAAAGTGTGGGATTTTTTTATTGGCTCTAATTATGCAAAAAAAAAACTAAAAAAAATTAATTTGAAAAAATACATTTTCGGTATCAGTTTCGGTTTTCGGCCAAGTGCATCCCGGATTTTCGGATTCGGTTTCGGTCCAGAATTTCCATTTCGGTGCATCACTAGAATAAATCTTTGTTTATTTAGACATTTATTTACTCTGTTTCTAATTTCTATTTTTAATAAGTCTCAACGTTAATTCCCAATATCACCTTTAGCTTTTAGCGCTCCTATCTACTTTTATCATTTTCATGTTCGGTTTTATTTTGCAGGTAGTTTAGGGAGTTACGGGGCTCCAATACTCAGCGTAAGGCTTACTACGCCTGCATTTTGTGGCAAGGTGAAAATGGAGTAAGATTTCTCCATTTTCGCCACGTAAGTACTTACGCTGTATATTGGATACCAAACTGCGCTGGTTTGGTATACCTGTCTATGGGCCAAAAAACTACGGCCGAAGGCAGAAATATACGAGTGTAACTTCTAGGTTACGCCGTATATAGGATACCAAACCAGCGCAATATTTGGCGTCGCCGGCTTTTGCGGGCAACGCAGCATATCGGATCAGGCCCAAGGAGAGAGAGAAGAAAAAAAAAAAAAAAAAGGAAGGGATGCCCCAGGATCCGCGAGAATCTACTGTATAATCGAGGGCTCCTGGCTTTGAATTTTAGAGAATATCTCTATAGTTTCTGATCCAAGAACAAGGGAAAACCTGTAGCAAGACTAATTCAGCAAAGCTGATGGAAGAAACAAATGGAGACAGAATCTGCCACTGTAGTTGAGTTGGGTATGTCTTAATGGTAGGTGCCCATTCTACCAAAAACTTTTCTCCGAAGCCTGATATAAATTAAAGGATTCATATATAATTTGAGTTTGTATTCCCTTAAGAATTAACCCCAGGCTAGGAGGGCGCTTCGCTATCCAATATTTAAAAATATTATATCTTACTATTAATATAATAGTATTTAAGATTCATATTTTTGAATCTGTCCTGGGGTTGAATACTAAACACACTATGTCTTCCAGAGAGAACGAGTGAGCCCCATCATAAACTCTATTAAACCAATATTGAATTTTCTGCCAGAGTTGATTTATTTTGGGGCAGAACCATAACACATACATAAGATCCGCTTCACCATATGAGCAACGAGCACAGTCCGCCACTTTATTAGGATAGAATTTAGATATCCTGAGGGGGGATAGATAGAAGTTATTTATTAATTTGACATGAGATTCTTTCCAACTGACCGAAACAGGGTATCTGGCCACCATCGCAAGACTATGGGAGATCTTTTCCTGATCAATTGTAGGAATATGAGGTAGCCATAAATTAACAAATTTTTCACCAGCCAGTATGCCCTGTTTAGTGAGCATCATATCATAAATTAGAGAAATCGCTACATCCCCTGCTATAAATTTCTGTATGCAGCTCTTGACCTCAAACCACTCAGACCTAATTGAAAAGTACCAACTTTGAGAGCAAACATAATGACGAATTTGAAAATACGCAAAACGATTCCCCATGTGGAGAGAAAATTGTTGAGAGTTCATTTCCCAGGGTAGAATCTGATGTTGATGATTCAATAACTGATGGATATCCTTGAGACCTCTGTCCTGCCATTCTTGAAAAACTTTTTGATCTATTCCTGGGATGAAAAGAGGATTGCCCCTAATGGGCAAGAAATCTGAGAAAAGAGGATCAATTCCTAAAACATGACAACATTTTTGCCATATTCGAATAACATTTTTAAATGACTGTAGATTGGTTACTTTCAAAGGGAGTTTATGCAAAGGGCAATGTAGAAGAGCTTTCAGAGACCATGGAGCAATCAAATGAGATTCCATATCAAAGGAGGCAACCAGGTTAGTTTGTGCAATCCAATCCATTGCTATTTTAAGCAATGTAGCAAAATTGTAAAGTCTAACATTAGGGAGGGCTAAACCCGCATCCACATATTTTTGTGACAATCTACTCAGAGATATGCACATTTTTTTTTTATTTCCAAATAAATTTGGAAAACCAAGAAGTCAGTTTACGCAGATCTTTATTTAAAATGATTAACAGAAAAATGATGGTTTTAATCAGATTAATAGAGGCTGTAATAGATAAAGGAAAGGCTGCCCATAGCTCAAGATCTTCTTTAATCTTTTGAAAAAGAGCTCCAAAGTTTGCTGAATACCAATGTTTGGGATTTTTATGAATTTCCACCCCCAAGTATTTTATAGCTCTAACTGTATGAAATATTGAATTAGTTTCTTCCATATTGTATTTACCTAGCCACATAAGTTCGCTCTTCTCCATATTAATTTTATAACCCGCAAAAGAACTAAATTCCTCTAGAGTACTTATTACCTTAGGGATTGTATCACAAGTATTATATAAAAATATTAAAATATCTTCAGCATAGAGTAATAATTTTAAATTTTGAACACCAACTGGAATCCCGGGCAATATTTCTCTCAACCTTGTTGCCAGCGGCTCAAGGGCGATATTAAACAAGAGAGGGTAGAGGGGCCAACCCTGTCTTGTCCCCCTCTGAAGCACTATTTTAGGAGATAGCGTGAGGTTGACTAGTAGAAAAGATACTGGATTCAGATAAATTTTCCGGACAAAATGAACAAAATTATTTGAAAAGCCAAATTTCGCGAGTGTTAGAGATGTGCCCAGGAGATGCTGTCAAAAGCTTTGAAGGCATCTAAAGTAAGGACGGCTATATCCTTCAAGTCACTTTTATCTTTAAATTGATCTCTATTCCAAATATAATCAACCAGGGTAATTAGTTTCCACACATTTTTAGCGGAATTCCGAGCTGTCATAAATCCGGCCTGGTCAGGATGAATAAGTTTATCCAAACAGAAAAACAATCTTCAAGCTATAATCAATGCTAGGATTTTGTAGTCCACATTGAGCCCTGAGATGAGCCTATATGAGGCTGGATCTTCTGGGTTCTTACCTTTTTTCAAGATTAATGAAATGTTAGCTGCTGCAAAAAAAAATGAGAATGGATTATCAGATATATAGTAGCTATTATACAATTTCTCTAATACTGGAATTACCTCTTCAGCTAAGCTTTTATAGAATTCAGCTGGAAACCCATCTGGGCCAGCTGATTTATTAAGTTTAGCTAAATCTATTGCTTTACCAATTTCTTCTGCTGAAATTGGAGCATTAAGAAATTCTAACTCCTCTTTCTGTATCTTGGGTAAAATAATCTTAACCCAAAAATTCTCTTGATTAGTGGAGTTAAGATCCCCTGCAGTATATAATTGCTGATAATATTTTAAAAAAACTCCACATGTCTCCTCTGTCTGTATCCGTAAAACGCATACTTCCCTCCTGTATAGTAGGTATGAAATTATTCTTTTTTCCTCGCTTTGACGAGTCTGGCGAGATTTTTGGCTGAGTACCATGAAAGCTCCTGAAATATAAATTCATTTTAGTCTCTTCTTCTTGATGTTTTTGTGATGGAAATATGTCTCTTTCCTTCCTTAGATCAATATACTTGATATTACGAGTACAATAATCCTTCCATGTCTGTTTAATCCAACATAAAAAACTAGGATTTTAATAAAAAGATAGCGAGGATAGAAAAACACCCTAGGGGCTTTTGGTTTAAACCTATCCTGACTTTTTAAAACTAAAGATATGATTGAGTGGTCCGAGATCAAAATCTTACCTATTCCTGCCTCTGTTTTACAAATCGGTAATGATTCAGAAATTAAAAACAAATCTAACCGCGAAAATGTCCTATGCGCTTTAGAATCACATGTGAAACACACCGTGTCAGGATTTAGTCTACGCCAAATATCAATAACCTGTAATTTCTGGCAGAATCTAGAAAAGTATTTTGAGCTTCTCCTAGTCTCTGGAAGATTTTTATGTGAAAATCTATCTATTTCTGGAAATATAGTCATATTAAAATCTCCCTTAAGTATAAGGTTCTCATTAACATGAGGAAAAAGTTTAACCTTGATATTCTCCCAGAACTCACTGCTGAATTTGTTTCGGCCATACACATTGCAAAGAATGAATTTGGTATTATTTATAAGAATTTGTAATAATATAAACCTAGCAGCAGAATCCGTCTCCACACGTAATATCAATAATCGAGCGATTTATTAATCAAAATAGTTACGCCACATTTTCTACTTCTAGTTGAGGAGGCAATTACCTCACCTACCCATTTTATCTTAAGCTTAATGACTGCCTGCTCTGTTAGGTGAGTCTCCTGTATAAAAGCAATATCCGGTTTATCTTTAGCCAATAATTTAATAATCAATTTACGCTTCATAGGAGAGGCAATCCCTCCTACATTCCAAGATAGAATTTTAAAATCCATTAAAGATCCCTAAAAAAAAATAATTTTTTTTTCTCTTTCCCCCCCCAAACTCACGGACCCTGGGGGAACCCCAAAAAAGAAAAAAAGAAAAAAATAGAGGAGACACCCTTATCCAATAAAGGGAAAAAGGGCACAATATTCACATCATATCTTAAAAAGAAAGTAATATGCATGACTCTACCCATGAATTTAGAACCCCATGGGGGACAATATATACCAGTTTGAGGAAACATTCTGACTATCAACCATATGGGAAGCAAAGAGGAAAGAATAGAAATATCTCGCTTATCTTCCAGAAATTCTTTTATTGCTTCAACCTCAGAGAAGACTAATCTGGACCCACTGTATTCG
Organism: Bombina bombina; assembly: GCF_027579735.1. Classification (NCBI taxonomy): domain Eukaryota; kingdom Metazoa; phylum Chordata; class Amphibia; order Anura; family Bombinatoridae; genus Bombina; species Bombina bombina. Next base: position 1,271,356,433 of record NC_069501.1, read on the forward strand.
ACTATAATTTTAGCCGGATAAACCATCCTTGCACTTATTCCTTTGTTTATAAGTTGGGTACAGAAGGGTGCCATTGTCTTCCTCTTTAGTGAGGTTTCAGTTGAAAAATCCTGGAATAGTAAAATTTTGCTATTCCCAAATATAAGGGGATCACTTTTTTTCAATAATCTCATTATCTCTATTTTATCCTGGAAATTTAAGACTTTGAAGATACAGATTCTGTTCCTAGTGGAGCCTTTAGAGTTAAATTTCTTAGGGCCCATTCTATTGGCTCTCTCAACGGCGATTGGTAACGCCAGCTGTGAAAAGCCAAGAGCCTGGGGCAACACCAGTGAGGTGAACTTTATCAAGTCTTCATATTCAGCTGATTCAGGAAGACTCACAATTCTAATATTATTGCGTCTTGAACAATCCTCGAGCTCGTCAAGACGCAATTGAAGATTATAGATTTTAGAATCTTGTTTGACAATAGTATTACCTTGGATATTAACCTGGTCCTCTAGTTTAGAAATTCTGTTCTCAGCCTCTAGCATTCTGTTAGAAAACTGCCTAACTTCTGCAGAGAGGACAGATATTTCTGAAGAGATTGTACCTAATTCTTTTTTTATCATGTCAAATTGGGGAGAAAAAAAGTTTGTATAATTGAGCAATCAGGGTCTGATTAGCTATATTATTAGCCACGGAATCACCCGTGATATCTAAATTAGACTCGGGCAACTTAGTTTTTTTTTCTTTACTTTTTACAGTCATTTTTGGTGATGAAAATTTAATATGTGTAACAAATTTTTCCATAAAATAAAGTTATAGTGAGGGAAAAAAAAATGTTCGTGAAAATTTAAACTAAGTAGAGAAGAGTGCAAAATTTTGTTCATTTAAGAAATACAGGTGAGAACGTGATTTTTTTTTTTTATCAATGCAGAATAAATCTATATATGTAAATAAGAATATATAAATACACAAACACAAGTGTAGAAAATACTCAAACGTGAAATACTAGCAATGTGCTCCTCTTCACTTGTGAAGAGGGTGAAATGGGTGGTCCGTAAAAGAGTTCGGACCCCAGTGAGTTTAGGCCTGTATAATGAGTATTTAAGTATGCCCTATAATATTTCCTGTAAGACAATTGTAAACAGGCCCTAGGTTCCTTACTTTCAGGATATACCTATATACACCCCTTACCAATACCCCTGTTCTCAATGATAACTGTATTGTTCCTTCTATATAAATGGCTGCTCTAAAAAAAAAAAAAAAGGCTCTGTCTATGCGAGTAAATTCTAAACAATATTTTCGTCCCGCTAGGGGATGAGTAGTAGAAGCTCGTAGGGGGATGTAATACCAATAATTATGTAAACCTCAACGACAGCATTCCTGTATTTTCAGTGAGATATATGACATCCAAACCGCCTATGCTGCTTTACCATGAACAAGACATCAATAAGGTAATCTGCCCAAAGGTTGATCCCCAGCAGATTATGCCTATATAGTAACAATATAAATATGCCTAATTCTATCTCAGTTTAACTCTCTACTAGTTACATGCCATTCTCATTACTAGTGCAGAAAATAACCATCTTAATTACAGGGAGAAACATAGAGTAATCTCTCATTATCTCAATTGGTGATGTTTCATCCCCCTTTCCTTATACACACAAAGTTTCACCCAGTGTCCAGGGGAAACAATATAAGTCAAACCCCTTTTTCTTTCTGTCTCTTTCTCCTTCTTTTAAATTGGGGTTTATATAGTCAACATAAAGGTGTTAATAACCCAGTTAAACACCTGTGATACCGCAGACACTTCCCTTCTGTGCAGCATAGCCTTTTTGAGAAATCTATAGTGGATTTATTATTCCCTTAGCATGATTTTATAGGGCCAGCATATGGGTAATTTAAGGCTGACTGTAGAAAAAGAGTTCACCACAACACGCGGATAAGCAGTTATCTTGTGGCTCCCAGCAGCTTGGAATCCTGGGAGAGAGGCTGGCTCAGTAACGGCACCTAGCTGCTGTGAAGAAAATCCTCAGGGCTGCTACATAAATTCCCAGTTAATTTGATGCCTTCGCAACAAGTAACAAGCCAAGTTCCCTGAGCCGCTACTTTGTAGCTTTTCCCGGATGTACAGCTCCCAGCAGGTGCTTCTCCTTGAGGTTATCGGGCAGGAACTGGGCTAGAGTAGACAGACTAGGAAATCACCTCCGGGCAGCACGGCATCTTTGCCGATAAATATTTTGTTCCTTAGTCCCAGCTGTTAATGCTCACTTTAGCCCTCGGTGTATAATTTGTGGAGGGTTTCCAGAAAAAGTTAAAAATTCTGTGATGGGATCGCAAGCCGAATGCTGCTTGGAAGGGCTCCAAACTCTGGCGGGCCAAAACCACACCAAGCGCCACACATTTCTTGTTCCCCTTGCGAGCACACAGGGGTAAGTGGCTGTGAGTGGGGAGATGGTGGATCGGCGTTCTCTCACCACGCCGTCATGCAGGTACACTGCACCACTCCTCCCCCAACGGAAGTCCTCCACCAATTCTTTCCAGCCCTAAATGTTTTACACCTAAACTGTCCCTTTAAGACACAGGGTAAACAGTTAAATTAACCCAACTGTCCCTTTAAGACACAAGTTAAACAGTAAAACTTCACAATAACGCCCCTTTAAGACACTGGGCAATCAGTTAAATTACCCCAACTGCCCCTTTAAGGCACAGGATAATCATAAAAAATTAGTGTGTCACATACTGAAACATCCAGAGCAGATACTCCAAAGAGTGTGTCACATACTGAAAAATCCAGCACACAGACCCCAAACTGTGTCACATACTGAAACATTCAGAGCACAGACGTCAAATGGTGTGTCACACACTGAAACATCAAGCGCACAGACCCCCAGCTGTGTGTCACATATTGGAACATTCAGAGCACAGACCCCAAATAGTGTGTCACATACTGAAAGATTCAGAGCACAGACTCCAAATAGTGTGTCACATACTGAAACATCCAAAGCACAGACCCCTAACAGTGTGTCACATACTAAAACATCCAGAGCAGAGACTCCAAAGGGTGTGTATACTGAAACAGCATGAGTGTGTCACATATTGAAACCTGTCTTGTATTGAAACCAGTTTGAGGGCATAATATTGGTATGAATATCTGATAAAATCCTCCCCACCTGCCCCTTTAAGAATAAAACACTTTATTGGATATGAAACATATGGCTGGGCAGTTTGAGGGGTGGGAATATCTGATTAAATCCCCTCTGCTTCTACTGAGCATGCGTGGGGTAGTGTTGCCTGTTTAAGGTATGAATATCTGATTAAATCACCTCTGCTTCTACTGAGCATGCGTGGGGTAAATGTCTTTCCCTTCAGAATTTGCTACCAGTAGCTCTGCGCATGCCTAATTGCATTCCATACATTCCTTTCAGTCAGCTGTGGAATGCAATTACCTCATACTGAGCATGCTCAGTTCAAGGGTAGCAAATCGTACGGGTGTTCAGCGCGTTTCCGTACCACGTGACCAAAACAATCAGGTGATCTAGCAAAACTGGAACCAGCTGTTACTCTTCTACTGACTCGGTGCTGTAGCTCTCTGTACCACGTGACTAACATGTCCTCACAGGTCCTCTATCTGCGTGAGACTCAGCTGGCGCCCTGGTAGGCGGTCACGCTCAATGCTTTCACCTGAGGTGAGAGAGGTAGGTGGTCACTTTTTGCTGTCACCCACCTGTTGGTATCTGAAATTCTCACTTGTTGCTGTCACTCACCTGAGGTAAGGTAAGTCCTTAGCCACTGCTGTCACTCACTTAAATGGGGAGGTAGGTGCTCGGCCACTGCTGTCACTCAGCTGAGGGGTCCACTGCTGTCACTCGCTTAAATGGGGAGGTGGGTGCTCGGCCACTGCTGTCACTTAGCTGAGGGAGGATAGGTGCTCGGCCACTGCTGTCACTCAGCTGAGGGGGAGTGTAGGTGCTCGGCCACTGCTGTCACTCAGCTGAGGGGGAGGGTAGGTGCTCGGCCACTGCTGTCACTCAGCTGAGGGGGAGGGTAGGTGCTCGGCCACTGCTGTCACTCAGCTGAGTTGGGGGGTAGGTGCTCGGCCACTGCTGTCACTTAGCTGAGGGAGGATAGGTGCTCAGCCACTGCTGTCACTTAGCTGAGGGAGGATAGGTGCTCGGCCACTGCTGTCACTTAGCTGAGGGAGGATAGGTGCTCGGCCACTGCTGTCACTTAGCTGAGGGAGGATAGGTGCTCGGCCACTGCTGTCACTTAGCTGAGGGAGGATAGGTGCTCGGCCACTGCTGTCACTTAGCTGAGGGTAGGTGCTCAGCCACTGCTGTCACTCAGCTGAGGGTAGGTGCTCAGCCACTGCTGTCACTCAGCTGAGGGTAGGTGCTCAGCCACTGCTGTCACTCAGCTGAGGGTAGGTGCTCGGCCACTGCTGTCACTCAGCTGAGGGTAGGTGCTCGGCCACTGCTGTCACTCAGCTGAGGGTAGGTGCTCGGCCACTGCTGTCACTCAGCTGAGGGTAGGTGCTCGGCCACTGCTGTCACTCAGCTGAGGGGGAGGGTAGGTGCTCGGCCACTGCTGTCACTCAGCTGAGGGGGAGGATAGGTGCTCGGCCACTGCTGTCTCTCAGCTGAGGGGAGCTGAGGGGGAGGGTAGGTGCTCGGCCACTGCTGTCACTCAGCTGAGGGGGAGGGTAGGTGCTCGGCCACTGCTGTCACTCAGCTGAGGGGGAGGGTAGGTGCTCGGCCACTGCTGTCACTCAGCTGAGGGGGAGGGTAGGTGCTCGGCCACTGCTGTCACTCAGCTGAGGGGGAGGGTAGGTGCTTGGCCACTGCTGTCACTCAGCTGAGTTGGAGGGTAGGTGCTCGACCACTGCTGTCTCTCAGCTGAGGGGGAGGGTAGGTGCTCGGCCACTGCAGTCACTCAGCTGAGTTGGAGGGTAGGTGCTCGGCCACTGCTGTCACTCAGCTGAGGGGGAGGGTAGGTGCTCGGCCACTGCAGTCACTCAGCTGAGTTGGAGGGTAGGTGCTCGGCCACTGCTGTCTCTCAGCTGAGGGGGAGGGTAGGTGCTCGGCCACTGCTGTCTCTCAGCTGAGGGGGAGGGTAGGTGCTCGACCACTGCTGTCTCTCAGCTGAGGGGGAGGGTAGGTTCTCGGCCACTGCTGTCTCTCAGCTGAGGGGGAGGGTAGGTGCTCGGCCACTGCTGTCACTCAGCTGAGGGTAGGTGCTCGGCCACTGCTGTCACTCAGCTGAGGGGAGTAGGCACTTTATTATGGTGATATTATTGACCCTGCAACATGCTGATTGCTTTGACCAGAGGTCAAACGCTTTTACATTGTTTTTTTATTGGCTACAGGTAATGACATCATGAACAGGGCCGTATCACTGAGCGTTGGTAAATTATACAACAAATTGTCAGCCTTAGTTGGTTTTAACCAAATTATTTTGTGTTTAGAGCTTTTGCTTAAAGGGGCCTACAACTCAAAATTGAAATGCACATGTATTAGTGTAAATGATCACTTTGTATTATGCGTATGCACGTGCACTCTCATTTAATGTCTGCTCAGGGAACACGTGACGAATACGGACTACACGGCACCCCTGTCTCACTAAGTAAGTGCCGTGTTTGAGGATGCACAGGCCATGTGTCCTGGGGAAAATGCTTCTTTTGGAGATTGAATTGCATTACAGTTGTGTTGTTGTGCCCTGGCAATGTGTATGTTATTTATAACAAGTGACAGGAAGTGGGCAAATAATGTTTTAACTGTCACATACATAGAAACAAAGTGTCCCCCCACCTTGCCCTCCAGGCACTTAGGTGACTCTGCATTCCTAGGAGTGGCTGCCTTTTCTCGGTCACTCCAGTGTCCCTCCCACTGCTTACAATGCACTTGCCGTATCTTTAGCAGTAGTTACTATCTGGTGTCTCACTTCAGTTTTACCTCTTACAGGCTGAGGATGCACGAGCTCCCTCTGACTGTGCCCCCGGAGCGGGGTGGCACTGCCCTCTTCCGCCTGCGCTTCACCACCTTTGCAGTGTGCACCGTCTGCTGTCCTCTCTTTGGTTTCCTCTTCTGCGTCATGTGGTCTCTTCTCTTCAGCTTCAGCGAGACCACAGCCACACATTGCGGGGTGAGTCCCAGCGCTGTGTTTGTACAGTGTCAGCTTTAACTACTATTTTATACAATGTTTTGTAGTTCGCTCTGGCAGGCAATGGGTTATGGTAGTTTCAGGTTGCTCCGTAGCCCACCTCCCATAACCAGAATTCCTCTGGGGTATAAATGTATCTCCCATATCATATGTCCTTCAGTTTCTTCCTATGTATTTATATTTGTTGTTACTCTCAGGTACCTAATTACTTGCCCTCTCTCAGCGCCGCCATTGGAGGAGAGACCCCACAGAGGTACATCTGGCGATTCTGCATTGGCCTCCACTCTGCGCCACGTTTCCTTGTGGCAGTTGCATACCTGAACCATTACTTGTGCACCCACAGCTCACATCCGATATATCGCCGGCGTTGTTACCTAAACTTTTGTTTCAATGTGTTTGAGATCCTGTCTCTGCTGCTGTTAACCTATGTCTCATCTTCAGAGAACTATGGTAAGGCCCGTGTGATCGTCAGCGCTCTGCACCTTTAGTACCTTGTAGCACTGTGTGCTTTTCTCCTGCCTGTATTTTATAAAGCTTGATACCCTGCACCCTTTAGTTCCGCTCTCCATATTCTTATAATGCTCTGCACCCTTCAGTAATATTATTTTATGGCCCACTTTTTCCTGCACTTAGCAGATCAGGATCTTTAATAGTTTTGCACTGTTCTCTGACATTATACCTGTATTTTTTTGTTAACTCCTTGTTTAGTACTGTGCTTCTCCCTCCTGGTTGGGTTGTATTCCATAATGTTGCAGAAACCGTCGTACCATAATATAGTCCCCTCAATGGCACAGCAACCCCAATGTTATTACAGCTTTATTCTTATGTGTGACATCCAAGGGATAAACTTATCTGTAAAGGGATGAATTGCTAGCTTGTGTGTGTGTGTGTGTGTGTGTGTGTATATATATATATATATATATATATATATATATATATATATATATATATATATAAGTAATTTATTTGACATTTCGGGTGTTACCCCTTTCTGCTGTTTTTGAGAAAAGGGTAACACCCGAAACGTCAAATAAATTACTTATTATCTTTCAAGACCCTGTGAGTGACTTCCTTTATGCTGGCTTGTTTGTACTCTTGAGGTGCACCCGGGGCAAGGTGAGGTTAACAAAGCTGTTAGGAGCCGGAGTGCTGCTACACTTTCTACAAATATATATATATATATATATATATATATATATATATATATATATATATATATATATATATATATTTATGTGTGTGTGTGTGTGTGTGTGTGTATATATATATATATACATTGATTGGAGTAGCCGTGTTAGTCCAGAGATTTAGATATCAAAATAACAAGAGTATTGCATTGAGCAATGATACTTTTTTTATTGGACTAACTATACATTTATAAGATGACAAGCTTTCGGAAGAGTTCCTTCCTTTATCAAGTCTAAAGCAATACTGACCAATTCAATGGAATTTACAGATTATATCTTAAAACACAGAATAGCTAATAAGACAAAGTGCAGGGAGAGGAGGAGGTGTCGTAAAAATCATGAGGGGGGCTTAGGTAACAGGCAGACAGTGTCCAGTGTAGGAGAACAGACAGGGGAAATATATAGCTATACGTAGATCATATACTGACATAAAGTTATATATCAACATTGAATCAATATCTATAAAGATGTGAAATTGTCTATACAGGGTGAATACAAAAGTTAAAAAAAGACAAAAGTGTGGACATAGGCTTACCTGTGTACCTATGTATAAAGAATGTGGAATATACAATGTAATTGTCTAAATGAAAGTACATTACAAAAATTTTTGATAATGTGTTAAGAATCCAGAGTCCACATTTAGTCCAGAATTAAACAGGTTGAAGTGCATTATCATTTTCATTTCAAAGGTTTTTCTTTCCATGGTGTTTTTGAAGTTGCCTCTGAGAATTTTGATTTTGAGGTTTTGGATGGAGTGGTCAGGTTGGGTAAATTGGTGACCAACAGGGGTGCAGTATTTTGTTTCACAGTGGTTTTTGATTGAGTGTCTGTGTAAGTTCATCCGAAAGTGCAGTTTTCTTCTGTTAAGTGTGATCAGTCCACGGGTCATCATTACTTCTGGGATATTACTCCTCCCCAACAGGAAGTGCAAGAGGATTCACCCAGCAGAGCTGCATATAGCTCCTCCCCTCTACGTCACTCCCAGTCATTCTCTTGCACCCAACGACTAGATAGGATGTGTGAGAGGACTATGGTGATTATACTTAGTTTTATATCTTCAATCAAAAGTTTGTTATTTTAAAATAGCACCGGAGTGTGTTATTACCTCTCTGGCAGAGTTTGAAGAAGAATCTACCAGAGTTTTTGCTATGATTTTAACCGGAGTAGTTAAGATCATATTGCTGTTTCTCGGCCATCTGAGGAGAGGTAAACTTCAGATCAGGGGACAGCGGGCAGATGAATCTGCATAGAGGTATGTAGCAGCTTTTATTTTCTGACAATGGAATTGATGAGAAAATCCTGCCATACCGATATAATGTCATGTATGTATACTTTACACTTCAGTATTCTGGGGAATGGTACTTCACTAGAATTACACTGTAAGAAGTACATAAAGCTGTTTAATAACTAGAAATTATGTTTAACGTTTTTGCTGGAATGTAAAATCGTTTTCATTTGCTGAGGTACTGAGTGAATAAAGGTTTGGGCACTATTTCTCCACTTGGCAGTTGCTTAATCTTTTTTCTGACAGTTTCTGTTCTCTCTCACTGCTGTGTGTGAGGGGGAGGGGCCGTTTTTTGGCGCTTTTGCTACGCATCAGATATTTCAGTCAGCAGCTCATTGTATTTCCTGCATGATCCGGTTCATCTCTACAGAGCTCAGGGGTCTTCAAAACTTATTTTGAGGGAGGTAATTTCTCTCAGCAGAGCTGTGAGAATCATAGTTGACTGAGATAAAAAACGTTTATTCTGTAATTTGTTTCCTGCTTTCAGAATTTGTTATCTTTGCTAATGGGATTAAACCTTTGCTAAAGTTGTGTTGTTTATAAGGATTGAGGCTATAATTGTTTCAATTTATTAATTTTCAACTGTCATAGATCTTCTGTGCTTCTTAAAGGCACAGTACGTTTTTAATATTATTCTAATTGAATTGTATTCCAAGTTGCAAGTTTATTTGCTAGTGTGTTAAACATGTCTGATTCAGAGGAAGATACCTGTGTCATTTGTTGCAATGCCAAAGTGGAGCCCAATAGAAATTTATGTACTAACTGTATTGATGCTACTTTAAATAAAAGTCAATCTGTACAAATTGAACAAATTTCACCAAACAACGAGGGGAGAGTTATGCCGACTAACTCGCCTCACGTGTCAGTACCTGCATCTCCCGCTCGGGAGGTGCGTGATATTGTAGCGCCGAGTACATCTGGGCGGCCATTACAAATCACATTACAGGATATGGCTACTGTTATGACTGAAGTTTTGGCTAAATTACCAGAACTAAGAGGTAAGCGTGATCACTCTGGGGTGAGAACAGAGTGCGCTGATAATATTAGGGCCATGTCAGACACTGCGTCACAGGTGGCAGAACATGAGGACGGAGAACTTCATTCTGTGGGTGACGGTTCTGATCCAAACAGACTGGATTCAGATATTTCAAATTTTAAATTTAAACTGGAAAACCTCCGTGTATTACTAGGGGAGGTGTTAGCGGCTCTGAATGATTGTAACACAGTTGCAATACCAGAGAAAATGTGTAGGTTGGATAAATATTTTGCGGTACCGGCGAGTACTGAGGTTTTTCCTATACCTAAGAGACTTACTGAAATTGTTACTAAGGAGTGGGATAGACCCGGTGTGCCGTTCTCACCCCCTCCGATATTTAGAAAAATGTTTCCAATAGACGCCACCACACGGGACTTATGGCAAACGGTCCCTAAGGTGGAGGGAGCAGTTTCTACTTTAGCTAAGCGTACCACTATCCCGGTGGAGGATAGCTGTGCTTTTTCAGATCCAATGGATAAAAAATTAGAGGGTTACCTTAAGAAAATGTTTGTTCAACAAGGTTTTATATTGCAACCCCTTGCATGCATTGCGCCGATCACGGCTGCAGCGGCATTCTGGATTGAGTCTCTGGAAGAGAACATTAGTTCAGCTACTCTGGACGACATTACGGACAGGCTTAGAGTCCTTAAACTAGCTAATTCATTCATTTCGGAGGCCGTAGTACATCTTACTAAACTTACTGCGAAAAATTCAGGATTCGCCATTCAGGCACGCAGGGCGCTGTGGCTAAAATCCTGGTCAGCTGATGTTACTTCTAAGTCTAAATTGCTTAATATACCTTTCAAAGGGCAGACCTTATTCGGGCCCGGGTTGAAAGAGATTATCGCTGACATTACAGGAGGTAAAGGCCATGCCCTGCCTCAGGACAAAGCCAAAGCTAAGGCTAGACAGTCTAATTTTCGTTCCTTTCGTAATTTCAAAGCAGGAGCAGCATCAACTTCCTCTGCACCAAAACAGGAAGGAGCTGTTACTCGCTACAGACAAGGCTGGAAACCTAACCAGTCCTGGAACAAGGGCAAGCAGTCCAGGAAACCTGCTGCTGCCCCTAAAACAGCATGAATTGAGGGCCCCCGATCCGGGATCGGATCTAGTGGGGGGCAGACTTTCTCTCTTCGCCCAGGCTTGGGCAAGAGATGTCCAGGATCCCTGGGCGCTAGAGATAATATCTCAGGGATACCTTCTGGACTTCAAATACTCTCCTCCAAGAGAGAGATTTCATCTGTCAAGGTTGTCAACAATCCAGACAAAGAAAGAGGCGTTTCTACGCTGCGTACAAGAGCTCTTGTTAATGGGAGTAATCCATCCAGTTCCACGATCGGAACAGGGACAGGGGTTTTACTCAAATCTGTTTGTGGTTCCCAAAAAAGAGGGAACTTTCAGACCAATCCTGGACTTAAAGATCCTAAACAAATTCCTAAGAGTTCCATCGTTCAAGATGGAGACTATTCGGACAATTTTACCTATGATCGAAGAGGGTCAGTACATGACCACTGTAGATTTAAAAGATGCTTACCTTCACATACCGATTCACAAAGATCATTACTGGTACCTAAGGTTTGCCTTCCTAGACAGGCATTACCAGTTTGTGGCTCTTCCATTCGGATTGGCTACAGCTCCAAGAATCTTCACAAAGGTTCTGGGCGCTCTTCTGGCGGTACTAAGACCGCGGGGAATCTCGGTAGCTCCATACCTAGACGACATTCTGATACAAGCTTCAAGCTTTCAAACTGCCAAGTCTCATACAGAGTTAGTACTGGCATTTCTAAGGTCACATGGATGGAAGGTGAACGAAAAGAAAAGTTCACTCGTTCCACTCACAAGAGTTCCCTTCCTGGGGACTCTTATAGATTCTGTAGAAATGAAGATTTACCTGACAGAGGACAGGCTAACAAGACTTCAAAGTGCTTGCCGCACCCTTCATTCCATTCAACACCCGTCAGTGGCTCAATGCATGGAGGTAATCGGCTTAATGGTAGCGGCAATGGACATAGTACCCTTTGCACGCTTACACCTCAGACCACTGCAACTGTGCATGCTAAGTCAGTGGAATGGGGATTACTCAGACTTATCCCCTTCTCTGAATCTGGATCAAGAGACCAGAAATTCTCTTCTATGGTGGCTTTCTCGGCCACATCTGTCCAGGGGGATGCCATTCAGCAGACCAGACTGGACAATTGTAACAACAGACGCCAGCCTTCTAGGTTGGGGTGCCGTCTGGAATTCTCTGAAGGCTCAGGGACAATGGAGTCAGGAGGAGAGTCTCCTGCCAATAAACATTCTGGAATTGAGAGCAGTTCTCAATGCCCTCCTGGCTTGGCCCCAGTTGACAACTCGGGGGTTCATCAGGTTTCAGTCGGACAACATCACGACTGTAGCTTACATCAACCATCAGAGAGGGACAAGAAGCTCCCTAGCTATGATGGAAGTATCAAAGATAATTCGCTGGGCAGAGTCTCACTCTTGCCACCTGTCAGCAATCCACATCCCGGGAGTGGAGAACTGGGAGGCGGATTTCTTAAGTCGTCAGACTTTTCATCCGGGGGAGTGGGAACTCCATCCGGAGGTCTTTGCCCAAATACTTTGACGTTGGGGCAAACCAGAGATAGATCTCATGGCGTCTCGACAGAACGCCAAGCTTCCTCGTTACGGGTCCAGATCCAGGGATCCAGGAGCAGTCCTGATAGATGCCCTGACAGCACCTTGGGACTTCAGGATGGCTTACGTGTTTCCACCCTTCCCGATGCTTCCTCGATTGATTGCCAGAATCAAACAAGAGAGAGCATCAGT